>NW_008587051.1:0-19698 GCF_000691845.1 Merops nubicus | reverse complement strand
CTGCTGAAGATGAACAGGGTACAAAGATGGTCATCTTAATTCCTTCCTTCAGTGCATCCCAGTGTGATAAAGACCATGCAGGGACTGAAACCCATCCACTTCTCAGGCCCAGGGAAAAAGGGAACTAGAATCCTCAAACCTGATGGCTTATACTGACTAGAAAACATAAAAAATAAACACTACAAAACTTACTCAATTTGATTTGCTGAGGCCTGAGTGCTTGGAGGGTCTTGTGCCAGGCCTCTGTATGGGAGAAACTGAGCTCTGGGGCTGCACCTCAGACCTCCCACTCTTTATAGCAGAAATTTTCATAGAATTGAGTTTATCTGAAATTTTCTAATAGCATGATGTCTCAGTGCACACCACTGGAAAAATAAATGGGGGGTGGAGGGGTGGGGTGTAAACTGTGTGGGGCAGTGGCTGCGTTACTCCAGGGAGTCTGAGCTCTCTGCTCTTGCCTCTCTGGCACCAGTCCTGCACTCAGGCGTGGGCAGACCCCTGTCCCAAGCAATGTGACTGCCACACAGAGGCACACAGAAGCCCTGGAGAAGGGAGGCAGCACGCAGCTGGAACTGCATTTCATGCAAACATGGGTGTCTTTTGGTTTTTTGCAGATCATAGGCTACCGCCCTGGTGCTGGGGTCCCTGTGAGTGTGAACTGCAAAGTGCAGGTACTGCTTTCATCTGTGCTCAGCAGCGTGGTGTGCAGAAGGCCAAAATTCTCCAGTTTCTCATTAGACCACACCAATATCTGTCCTCATTTTAGCCTCAAACACTCAGAGGACCCAGCGCTGCCGATATTTCTTGGTGCAAGGGGGGCTGGTCTGCTGAGAATGACAGAAGCCCCCCATCTCCTGCCTCCCACCCTGGCCCTTGTCCTCCTAGAGCTTTCAGCTCCTGCCAGCCTCACCAGCATTGCTCTGCTCAGTCCCTGAGGGCAGATCTGCAGGGCTGGGTGCTGGGGTGCCAGCTAGAGCCTGGAGCTTGGCTGGGGGAGAGGCTGGAGCTGCTCACATCCATCCCACCCACTTTGCAGGACCCTGGATCAAGAGATACCCCTGTTAAAGCTCCTTCACTTTACTCTGAAGGGAGCTGTATTTCATGTCCCATGTGCCCTGTGTACACCTTTCTTTTTCCCATTCACAGAAAGGCAATGAGAGTGATCTCAGATCAGTGGACTTCTACCCTGGGAATGGGACATTTGATCTCATGTATTATCCCTACTACGGCAAGTTCACTCACGTAAGTAAGGACTCTGGCATCTGTGTTATGTCTCCTTGGGAAGGAGAGGGCAAGAGCTGCTGCACAGAGTACAGATGTGCTTCCTGGCTATTTTGGGCAGATGCAGGCAGGAGAGAGGCCACGGGCACTGGGATTACAGTGCTCTATTTCTGTCTCTGGCAAACCACGGGAAATCCTTGGGGACTCCGGCTCCCTCTTGCCAGCAATGGGAACGATTACATTTATCACCAGGAGACCAAGACTGGCTTTGCTAACTCCCAGAGAAGGTCTTCACACCAGCATTTTCCCAGGTTGTTAGGGAAGTCAGGGGTTAGGTGACACAGGGATAGGGCTTTCATTAAAGCTGTGACAAAACTACTTCAGGCTGGGTGGCTCAAACAGAGCAGTCAGTGGCTATTTCTAAACATGCTTGACAGCACTGCTTTGGTCTGTGCTGGTCTGCAAAGCACTAGGAGGCAATGCGACTTCACAACAAAAGCTGAAGGAGAAAAGAAAGCATAAGGGGAAACATAAGGAGAAGCTTCCCTAGTGTGAGGGTGACAGAGTCCTGGAACACGCTGCCCAGAAAAGCTGTAGAGTTTTCCTTCTCTGGAGACTTTCAGAACTCACTTGGATGTGATTCTGTGCAACAGGTGAACCTGCTTTAGCAGGAGGTTGGATGAGATGATCTCTAGAGGTCCTCTCCAACCCCTACCATTCTGTGATTCTGTAATGGAAGATGAGGCAGGCACTGGACTCCCATTGTCATACTGGCTGAGGATGAATAACAGCTCCAGATGCCAGGTCTGCATGTCCTTTGAGTACACAGATCTGAGGAACACCACAGGTTTCTTATTACAAGCCATAGGTCAGTTTTTTAGAACTGCAGAAAGTATCTGAGAAGTCCCATTATCCAGTTCCTTGTCCTGGCTAATCCATCCAAGAGGCACAGTGCAGTGCAAAGCTCTGACATGATCCCATCCCTTTGAGGCACAGGCAGAAGGGGGCTCAGCCTCAGCATCCTGAGGGACCACGATGGACATTGGGCGAACTCAGATGCCTGGGAACCATCAACCAGTTACTGACAGTTGTTCCTGAACATGAAGGCACTGCCTGCTTTTCTGCTCCCTCAAAAATGACACTTAAATCTTCCTGCTTTTCAGGTCAACTACACATCCCCACTGGTGGCTATGCACTTTACAGACGTGAGGAGGAATTACTCTGTGCCCATTCAGTGCAGTCTGAATGGCAAAGGTATTATCAACGACCTCAACAGCGACCGCTTCCTGGGCAGGATCATCTTCACACTCAGCATTGGAAAGTAGCCACCACAAACACTTAGGTTAAGTCAATCAGAGGCTTTTTCCTTTTTAAAGCATAAAGCCAGCACTTTTTTTTTTTTTTTTTTCTGCTGGGAAAAACAGGCACATGGAGATTTTTGTTAATTTATTTTTGTTCATAGTTGGGAAACAAATGAGGTGCAATGGAGTGTGGAACCACATTTTTCAGCATCTGATGTAAATCATTATTAGTAAAAATTAAAAGTTATTTCTTGGGCAGAGAACCTGCAAAAGCATTTCAGTTTTGATTAAAAAACCTCCTAGTATCTGAACATTATTTTCTAAAGGTCTTTTCTGAGTGACCCCTGTGGAATTCATTTTTCCTGGCTTTAAGTTTTATCCTTCACCAGTTTTATGTGCATTTCTCAGGCAAAAGCTAACAAGAGGGTCGTTTATTAGCACTATTCTTGTTAAAATAATAAACAGCAAAAATTCTGGATTATGCCTGCAATGACAGTTAAAAAGTGAAAATGGTAGAGCTCAAAATGCCTCCTAGGATCTTCAGCACCAGGGACATTTTGACTGCAGCATTTTACACAGGTTGTTCAGCATACTGAAGGTGCTGGAGCAAAGGCCATGTAGAAAATAATTTGCCCTTGACCCTTTCCAACTGTTCCTTCCTGAAGTGGGAAGATTACTGCATTTCTCCCTCCTCCTCTTCACTGCCCCAGGAATCCTCATCAATTCGATAAGGCAGCGATGAGTGAAAGGAGCTCTTCTCTCCCTGTCACTGTTTGCAGGTCAATGGCTCCTCCTGCCCCTGGGCAGGCAGAGAAGTGCCAGTGAAGTGTGTTAGACCTCCCCCCAACATTTCAGGCTTGTTCTTCCCTGTTCCAGGGAGGTCACAGCTATAATGCTGCAGGGAACCGCAGGGAAATGCTCAGTCGTTTCATTGTTAAGAGGTCAATGCTGGTATTAGTGAAGTCATCACTTTATCACCTTCAAAGACTTAGGAAGCACACTCATCCTTGTCAGAGCAGAGTGCTGCTGGCCTGAGCAACCTCTGCTGTGGGGCAGCTGGCCCCTCCAGGGCCCACGAGCGTGTGGCCTTTGTATGTGACAGAGCCGAGCCACGCTCTGCACGTTAGGAGCGAGGAGAGCACAGCAGGGCAGGACACCTTGGGATAATGGACCTGCTGGAAAGCACACTTACTAAAATTACTGGCTGATCAAGAGCATTATGGTATGTTTGTCCTACATCCTAGTCCAGGTACCTAATCTGCCATCATTTCCTGATCTATATAAGTCTCTATGAAGTAATTTTTTTTTGTATTAAAAATAAAGTGACTGCAGTAAAATTAACTCTCTGGTACTGTTCTTACATACATTAAAAAAAATGCAGTTTGTGCCTTTAGCTCCCTGTGCTGGCCAGTTAGGGACTGAACTTCAAAGTAACATTTAATGCTTGAATTTTGAGCACTTGATTAACTTTCTAGGGCCAAAGAGTTCAGAAGCTCAGTGCAGTAAGACTCACAATACACTAAGCATCACAACCAACCACTGGGCAAAAACTAATTAAGAACTTTTAAAAACCTGAGCCAGAGGTAGTTTAGGAACTAATTTTGCTCTGATGTGGTTATTCAACTGACACTGATAAAGCCAGGGCAACACAATCATCCTGCTTGCACAACTCACCCCAAAAGGGCATGTTCTGATCAACAGAAACCAGCTTCTGCCAAGGAAGATGCTGCTGTGGTAGCAGCTCTTGCTTCGACATCAGAAATAAGTTAAACCCACAAACATTTCCCCTCCTTTCAATTGCTCTAGCTCTTTAAAAGTAGTTATATATCTGTAGGACCTTGAAAGGAAACTAAACCCTCCATGCTTCAGGTCATGAAATTAACAGCTCTCCAGCTAGCAATGGGACAAAACTTTATTTACATCTATTCCCTATTGCCTATTGGAAGGATACAGGAAGCAGCTGGGACTTTAGCAGACAGTGGACCCATGCTTTGATCCAATCAACAAAGAAAGATCAACTAACTGAGATGTAAGCACAGGAACAACTTAGAGGCAAAAGTTTCTGTTTCTCCACCAACATCCAGATGCAGGCACATTGACAATCCTGTTGGAAAAGCTCTCAGAAATGGCATGTGTGGCTACTTACACTAAATCAAAGCTCTAAAAACACCATAGTTAACTTTATTTTCCATACACTTATTCTGCTTTCAGCACATTTGTACAGTCATTTCAAGATCTGAAGAGCTGTATATACCACTTTTCATGCTACAACCACCTTAAAGTGCTGGCTCAATATTTGGCTTCTACTGAAGCCCAAAATAACACTTTATATGTGTATATATAATATGTGTGCATCTAGGAAATTGTCACATTTTAAATATAAAAACCTAGCAAAAGTGATGCAAAATACTCCAATCTACAATCTTAGCATGAAACCATAGATGGAATCCATCTGCTGGCAGCGGAGAGGCAACACGCTTGGACAAGCAGGTGTTACTCAGAAACTGCCAGTCCCAAAATAATTCACCATTTACCACTCTGGTAGGGAAATCAAGCACTGTGAGAGCAAAGGTACAACACAAGAGACCAAGACAACCAAATCCAAAGCACGCAGTTCAACTCAGCAGCACTAAATTACACTCCTAAAAAAAGACCACTTGGTTCAGGAGCCCACTTGTGGTACGAAAAACAGTTTTGTCAGATTCAGGTAAAGCTCATCTTTGGTCAGAGGGAGGACATGAATAATAGAATGTACAGGTATTTTTTCAAACATCAAAACAGTCCCTAGAAATCTCTCTCCCCTGAATACAGTTATTATGAGTTACTTAAACACCAGTGTTGACCATCTCCTTTGTGCATGTGAATTACTGAAGGTGCTATCCCTGCAACGTAGATAGAGGCTCAACACACAAAGAGATTAAATATTTAAGCAGCTTTAGTAAACACTTGCTGCAGAGGACAGAAACTTGGTGTACCATCAGTAGCTCTCTGTAGACCTGGCAGCTCTTGAGCTGTCTCACAGTTGGAAATTGGGGTTCACTAGCTGCAAAAGGCTTTCACCAAGATGGATCAAAAAGCTGAAAGAGCAAGAGGCTTCTTTCATCCTATCAACATGATCCTGATAGGAATGAGGAAGAACACAATCACAAATTACTAGCTTCTGTTTTGGTACAGTTTAGATATGGAACATAGAATTGCAGAAGATATGGCATAAATAACAAAGAAAGCATCTTCTAACAAGTCAAATGCTTTTATTCCTTTGGAAGTGACTTTCTTCACTATATTTATATAGTAGTCTTTGCTTTATGATCAGCATTCCTAACACTAGAAATTTTTGGCTCTTATGCTATTCAACTGTTGTTTGAAAAAATGATAATTAGGAGGTTAAAAGCAGATTAATCCTATCAAAACAGACTGGTTTTGTATCTTCACTTGCACTCCCAGATCACAGCTTTTCAGTGATCCCCTGTTAACCCATGACAGCCATCCAAAGGAACTGCAGGAATCTCTGAACAATCTATAATTCTTAGTCTTTGAGAGCTCTCAAAATACTCTTGAGCCTCACGTGGACCTGTGCTGAAATGCTGCAGAGCTTCTTTTCTGTGCACAGAATCAAAGCTGAGACAAACTGCAGCCAGTGAAATTCCAGCCTCCCACCTTCATTTCACAATGGAGCTCAGAACAAAAAGGAAAACACAGTCAAGCAAAATAGCACAGGACAGATTTCCTTTAGCAAACTGTTGGCTTGTCTGAGTACTGAGAGCTCTCCAGGACTGAGCCTCACCTTCGTGAATAAAGACATTAAAGGCATCATGCTAGTGCAAAGCTGTTTAACATACATGAGCAGCCAACTTCTCCATACTGATGTTAGGCAAATTAACTTAAAGGAAGAATCAGGTGTTCTCCTCATATTACATTAGTTTATTAGTGAGATCAGGTACTACCTTTACATTCAGAAGGAACAGGAAATTCAGACTGATTCACAAGAACAAGCTGCTAAGGAAAAAAGGCAACAGCCATATGCCAGGTTCCCAAGAGAAGTCTGCTAAGAGCTGAGTGCTTGTTTTCCCATAGCAGGTGCCTTCCAACATAGCAGTCACACCTTTCATTACGGGTGTAGCGTTAGCATTGTCCAAAATAAGCCGTATACAACTAGAAATTTTCTTGTATAAAAAGATTAACCAACTGAAGTAGTTTCGTAGATATCTTCTTACTCAAAATAATCACATTTCTCACATGGACACACATCAACCCTACTCAATTCTATGGTCCTCTGAACACTTAGTTTCTCCACAATCAGACAGTAGCTTCAAGTAACTCTGCAATTCATCTTCACACTCATGGCACGTTACTCTGTCACAAAGTTGGTTTTTTTTTATAATAAGGAAACTATTAATTTGTTTTTCTTCTTTTTAAAAGGGCAGATCAGGGAGTTTTGGAAAAGAAGAGCAGACATGGTGGCAACAGAGACAGAATTAGGAGATTACACAGACTGATAGCCAGTGCGACTTTTTCTTCTCCCAATGATATAAGAGATAAAGACAAGAATGATTAGGAAGCCAAGGGCCACGCCCACTGCGATGGGAATAAGAAAGTTCAGGTCAGAATCAGCATAGCATTCTTCAGCTGCAGAAAGAAGAAGAACAAAAAAAGCAAGGGTGAATAAATTAGTAAGGGAAATCAAGCGTTAGAAACCAAAGAAGGCAAGCAGCACACATTTTTGAGAACTAACATTGTTATTAGATACAACAGTACATCTAAAGTAAAATCAGCCTTGAGTAAAAATTCATAGATTGATTTCTTTAAACATAGATACTGCACAATTTATATTGGTAACACACTTCTGATTTCTACGTTTAATTTCATCTTCCTCTACCAAACAATCCACTCAGATGAGAAATATGAGGAGAAAAGAGCAGTCTGAGCATGCATTGGCTGCTCACACCTCAGTCAGCAACAATACAGTGACATGCAAGACAAACAGGTGTTACTGCCTTGACCAAGTGACTTCCCAAACCCTCAAGACACGAGCACTTCTCTGGGTTCTAGTCATGAAGAGGAAAAACAGACAGCAAACCAAATAAAGTAGAAACTTACTGAAAACTACAAGAGACAGCCAAGATACAAATGCTGAAAGCACTGAACGGAAAACACTGAAAGACTCGCTCTTTGGGTGAGTAACATATTAATTTTCAATCCAAATACAAGAAAAGGGTTATAAGTTTGAGCTGAGAACTGTGCAGCCCTCACTAAAATCACCACAGGAGAAAAAAAGAAAAGAGACAGCCAGACTGCTACAGTGGATTTTAATGCAGTTTGTGAATTATGTGATGAACTCATGCAAGGATTAGCCAACAACACTGGGAATGGATTCCAAATTGGTGAGACACCTTGGGCATGGAGGCAGGGCTTGGCCTTCTCCCAGTTTATAAGGAGAGCAGAGCTCCACCTGTATGGTGCCAAGATGAGATGTTTAGTACAATAAGATACAGTGCCTGACTTCAACACCATCAGGCTGCTGGGCTTGCATGCTTGTAATAAAGCAGAGCTCTGCATAAAACTTTCAGCTTTGTATTAGAGCAGAGTAAGTGCCATGAGCACATTCAGTGCTTTATCAGAAGTTACCAGTTGTTTCAAGAGAGCATTTTAACCATCTGAGCATCTAACTGATTCAGCCTTAGTTATGGGAAATCTTGATTTAGCTCACCACAGCCCAGCACAAAGTGGCACTTGCCACTACCCCTCCTCAAAAGGCTCTGTGAGGCCTGTGGCTAAGAGCACAGAAATCAACACGTGGAGGTTCAGTACCTGAAAATACTAAACTGACAATCTGAAGGCACTGACTGCCAGGTAGAGCAGCACTTGGAGGGGAAAAAGAAGGAAATATGTCCCTTACACAGTGAGCTACTTAAAATCTGACTACTAAGAATGTAGTAAGCACCTTAAGAAGAGCACTGCATTTGATGTTCAGCTGTCTTTGTTCACTGAAGATCAACACATGCAATTTAACTACCGCATGCAGGATAACAGGTCATTAGTACTAAACATGAATGAATTTGCTAAATTGTGGTGGCTTGCTAAATTGTGTGTGTGAAAGGTGCCCAGCAGGCAGCAACAGAAATTCCCTCTCTCATTTCTAAGGGTAGGAGATCATTGCAATACACAACACACTACAGCTAGGATAAAAAGGGCTTAAAATTTCATACCAGGAACTTTCTATCCTTTACCTCTCTCCAGCTCACCACTGTTGTTGGCACACATCTATTCAGGTATTGTTACTGTACAGTGGTTAGAAGCTTCAGAGAATTGTCTTCAAGTGCAGAACCTGGTAACTGTACACCACGACCAGCAGACTCCACAGCCAGGCCAGGAGGGACAGATTTTTTGACATAATTGGTTGAATTTGTCTCAAAAAAAATCAGAAATTTTGTCCCCCAGTATAAAATCTATCTTCTCTTTTAATTCAAATCAGGAGATGCAACCAATAGCCCCAGATTTTGTGGGTTTATTGATGTATGTGATACACTAGAGAACACTGTGGTAATTTAAAATAAAAAAGGCATTCATTGGCTGGAAATCCTCCTTTTGAGGACTAGAAGCCTGGCATCTTTAAGCACCTTAGAGCACAAGTTTAATATTTAGTAAACTGTAGTTCACTGTCAATAGTAATCAAAACAAACTGCAGTTGATGATATACACATCAATATTCAACACCCACAAGCACCCAGGTTAAATGCTGTTTCCACAGACCAGAACAAAACTGTTTTTATTCACACAATGCCACTGCATGACTTTAATATTCTGAAAGTAAAAGTGTATTTTGGGAGAACTGAAATTAATTCATCAATTGCTTATGCCCTAGAATATAAGTTGCCAGGCTCAAACATAAACCACGACCAGCTTTTGAGTTCAGATTTTTATGAAGTTAAACTTTCCTATTTTAAAACTACTCATATCCAGCACTACAGTGTTTCCTGTAACCAATGAAGTAAGACAATAAGTACTAGGACAACTAATCCCCCCAGAGGTGCTCCTACTGCTGTGGGTACAATGAAGTTGCCTACCTCTGGGCTGCAGTCTTCAGTTAAATAGAAAAAAGGCAAGTTTGAAAAATAACTGCATTAAAATAGAACACTACCACCTCCCTCAGCACTGTAATACCCCTGTAATTATTTAAAGCAGTTATGACTTTCTCCAACAGGGCATCAGACAGTCATCCATAAAACCCTGGCCCAGTCCCCCTCCCCAAAATACAATGGCAATTGTTCTCCTTCCCAAACATTTTAATTCTATCCTATACCTTCTTGAAAACATGTCTGCATGTTACTGTGCATTTATCATTACTGGACACCACAAAGCCCAGTCTTCCAGTGTCTACAGAATCACTGCAAGTCTCCAGGAGAGACAATACTGGAAATAAAACTACAGTAAAACCAGTAATGCTTTGACAAAAAGCCAAACAAACAAACAACAAAAAATCCACAGAAGTCTTTACACTTACTAATAGGAGAGCAGTAACTCCTGCTTGTTCCAAGTTGTGTCATGAGCTCTCACAGGCTCGTACTGATAATTTGATGGAAATCTGATGCCTGCAGGACCACTGCAGTTTAAATTATCTCTGATTTACATCCTTAGGAACCTCCCTGTTGAGCTCTTTCATAAGTACCTATTAAAATCTTTGTGTTTTCCTTCACATTGAAGAAGCTTCAGCCGACTTCAGCTTCCACTTCAGCAAGGTGCTGGTGTTATTTTGGCTTTGTGCAGCAGATAAGAAGGCAGCTTTCAGATAATGATTATGTAAGTAGTGCAGGCTAGAATCAAGGAGAAAGGGTGTAGGACTAGACCACACTTTTCCCTCTTGTCGTAGGACTGTGGAGTTCACAAGACTGGCCAGAAAGAGGTATAGTAATGGGAAGACTGTCTCTTTTGATGCAGGAAAGTGTCTAGCGGCAGAAGTTCTGTTACCAGAAGAACCTGCAGCCCAGAGAGGATCAACACAGCTTTTGTCACAGAGGATGAAGCTACTGACCAATTCCCAGAATGCTCCCTAATGCCTTCCCACTTTTGCTGAATGCAGAGAGCAATTCCCTTTTCCATGGTGACTGTAAGAAGAAACTCAGCCCTTCCCAGCTGCACACCAATCTAAGATGGGCAGCAAAACCAACCACACAAACAGCTCGTCTGGATGGAGATACAACTGCCCAAAAAAGTTTACAAGCACGTTTCTAATGATGAACCAGGTGTAGTGTCTCAGCTAGTTCCCAAGCTGCCTTCTGCTAGTGTGCTGTACCCAGGCACACTTCAGAATGTGCTGCAGAAGGACACATTAAGACACAGGCCACAGAGGACTGAGAAGCACCTTCACCAGCAGTGTAACAGAACCTCAGGTGTAGACTGATTGAAGTTGACCTTACTCATTTAGTTTATTTTCTTTTAAAAAAGACAGTACAAGGCATCCGTTTCCAAAGGGGTTAAAAAATGTGAACAAGTTTCCTTAAGAAATAGAACAATCTTTATTATTTAGAGCACATGTTGAACAGGTTGACAGTTCCCTATGGAGCAGTACATACAGGAAAACTAGTGGTTTTATAACAACAGGCAGTCAGGTGAAACTTTGACCTTTTCTGAACCAGTTATCTGCACTTCTGTCTAGGAGTACTTTAATTTCTGAGCCAATATACTTGCAAATGAAGATTCAGTTGCAGGTTTTCACAAACATACCTGTAGTACTGCTGATTTTGGGAGCAGTTTACACTAATCTTCTATAGGGTCACTTGGAAACAGTGCACAGTTTAAAAATTTGCATGGTCAGATGAATGCTGCATGGTAACTACTCCTTAACAGAAATGCTTGTGTTAACTGGTGCCACTAAACAGCAGTCCCAAAAATGCTAAAAAATCTATATGAACTTCTGCATTTGAGGATATATTAATATCAAAGTAATTAGATCCACTTTTTTTTTTTTTTCAATTAAAATGGAAAGTCTTGAAGCTTTTTTCAGGATTAAACTCTTATAGTAGTTCCCCACTTTCATTAAAATGAATTTCAGTAACTGATGCAAAATTCAAGCTGTAGACTACAAGGTATAGTAAGCATCATCCACCCATACTTGCTTCCTTGGCTAGTGTCAAGATTAAATTGTTTTTTACTAAAAAAAAAAAAATACTGAAAGAAGTGTATTTTATGATTTGTATACAAACATGCCACAGACATCTCTACAACCCTAGAAAACATTAATAAAACACTAAACCAGCTTTGATGCAGTCTTAACTCATTCTCAAGGGAGAGGCAACGTTATGTTAATTAAGTAACTAGTTTAAGCAGCTCATGTTATGACATAGGCCAAAAAAGCCACACTTACCTAAAAGTCTAAAAGACTTCTTTTTTCCATGCAGTAAAAACTACATATTACAGCACAAGGAGGCCAGAGAAGTCCTGCAGCAAGGCTTAGTCTCTACAGAGCTGCAGTTTAAGAACAGTCCAGTTGCACTGCATTGTTTTAAGCTAGTTATCCTTTCCATACAGCAAGGAAAAACAGGTGTTGTGGGTCCATCTTAGACTTGTTTGGCTTTTGCATCCTTAACATTAATAAGTGCTGCACAGCAATCAAACACAAAGTAGGCTGAACATTCAGAATACCAATGGCAGGCAGTTATAATGTGAATTCTGATAGGCAGAGAACCATTCAGGATGAAGATTTAAACACAGCTCAAGCTGCAACAACAGATACTGGCTCATTAAATGAAAGCATCTCTAAGTGATGGTCATTCAAAGCAACAAGACAGACCAGTTCTGTGCAGAGTATGATATAAAGTTAAGTGCACTTTAAAAGTTCTTGAATATTGAGAAAGGTTATTCCCTTTAAACTGATGCCAGCAAAAAAGCTTGCCATTAATTTAGCAGAACTCTGCCTCAGTTGAGTATTTTAGAGGATTGCCAAGGTATAATAAATGATAAAGAATTCAGTGCCTAACAGTATTTATTTTTTTTTCTCAAAAGCATTTGGAAATGACACTGAAGTCTTCCCATCTATCCACCATTTGGCAAGCACAGGTTACCCATTTTGTTTGTCTGGTGAGGGTATAGGAATGATTCCTGAAACTACACCAAGGCAGGAGTAAACTACTCAAACTCTGTAAAAGCTAAGTAAATTACCACTGTCACTTCAAAGGATCACTTAATCATCAGCCTAAAGTTCAATCCTAATGAAAACGAAGTTGTTACTGAGCATTGTATAATCCCTGTTAAATAGGAGTCAACATAGTGACTACTGCTGCCAGCTTAACCCACAATTATGACAAGAACTAAGGAACTCAGAGGAGAAAAGCAAGTACAAATTCCATGCTATTCTGGGAGTTGCCCAATGCCCATCAGTTTAGCATGTGTTCTTGTTTCAGGCTACGGTTTGTAAAAAGCAGGAATAAATCCTGAACTCTTCAGGGTTTTTGCAAGATAAAATCCTTAGCCTAGCAATCCATCCAGTATTTGACATCCTCAAAACAGCTACAAACCCCACGTTGTCTTCTTAGAGCAGGAAAACTAAAAATGGAGTTCTGCTTCATCCAAGATAAACATTCTCTCTCCATTTCTCATCTCCAATTAGCTGTGGTTAGTAATTGCTCCTAAGTTTAGGTCTTTTTTGGACTTCAGAACTTGCACTTGCTTTGTTTAGAGTGAAATCAGAACAGGAATCACATTTAGATTCACAAAGTTTGATATCCAGCATAGCTTTTTCTTCTGCCAATTATGTAAGCAACCACTATAATGGCAATCAAGACAGCAAGTGCAGCACCAACTACAATGGGGATTAGGATGTCGTCACCATCCAGCGAACACTCCTGGGCTGTAGATGAGAAAAAGGTTGCAACAAGGAATAAATACAGACAGAACTGCAGAGGTCTCACGGGTACATCTAACATTTATGCATTAAAATCACTTGGAATGGTTGATGAATTTTAGTGAACTAACAGTGTATGAGTTTTCAGGTACACAAGATCTGTACTAGACAAAGGAGTTGCCATTCTTCTACTTTTCAGACAGAATCAGGATTATCTATTTGATGCTTAAGGCAAGTCTGGTGCTTTGACTCATTAAGAATAAGGTGATCCAGATCTGGTTATCAAGAAAAATGGAGACACATTATGGAGAGATGAAGTAACTTTAATTAGGAAAAGGAAGCCAGCTGCTACTTGAACTACAGAGTGCAATGGGACTCTAACTCTTTAGAACATATTATGATAAATACTCTTCAGTCTGCATACATCTAGGGAGTTAACTTCTACCTAAAAAAGGAATTTAAAAAAATCTGCTCTCCATCTGTCTACAGATTAGCCTCATCTAACAAAGACTGCACTGCACCATTAAGTACAAAGATGAGATTATTCCACAGTTTAAGAAAGTGGTTGTTTAAGCCATTAGAGTTTCTCAGACAAGACCAGGACAATGCAGCAAAAAAACATTTTAGAATCTTGCTTCAGTTCTGGATATTCATGACTGCATCTCAAAGAAGCTCTATCAGTTTTCCTCCTAGCACTCCTATTCCTTAGGCTGACAGGTAAAAAGAAACACCTAACAGTATTATTGAAGTCTACTTCTGCTAAAGTTTTGTCCCATTTTCTTATATATTCAAGCTACAAAATCATGTATTGTCAAGATGATGTCAGATAATTTGTATTCTGCAAAGCAACACTTAAATTCCTCTTCAGTGCCTCTAGCTCCTTCAAGTTTTATGGAGAACCAAGATACCTAGGTTGTTTTGTTTGTTTGGTTGTTTTTTAACACATTTTTGAAGTGAGAGCAAAGCTTTCTGTGAAGTTAAATGTCAGCCTCAGAACTTCTCTTCATTCCGTGTGTAAAAAAACAATGGAACAAGAACTTCAAAATCAAAGTTGGGCTTGTGCCCAACACTGGTGCTTTTCAGAAAGTAAGAATTTTTCAAGAACTGTAAGAATTAACAGAAAAAGAACTCTTACCTGCAGAGAACTTATTTTCCAACACAAGGAATGGCTGAATCCACAGATTAAAAGTATGTATTTGAAATTCTTCATTAATCTCAAGAGTTTGCTCACTTCGGCACATGTAAGAACTACCCACGAAAGCTTCCCACTTGCTGAAATTGTTGTTAACTGCACTGGAAATGACTAAACAAAGGGGGGAAAAATGAAAAAAAAAAGAAATTTGCATGCCCACTTTAAATGCAAGATGAGTTGTTAATACAATTATAACACAAAGGAGCTGAATCTACAGTGGCAAACTTTTCGGCACTGACTACTCTGTAAAACAAAGTTGTCTGAAGTGTGATTGATGTGCTTAACCAAAAGATGTCAGGCACTGAAGCTACTACAGCACTTAGCAGTAACCTGTCCTCCCACAGACACGACATCAGGGCTTTCCCTGTACCTCCACTCAGCAGAACATTGCAGCTGTGTGCATTTTAGCTTTACTGCCCTTTTAGCTGCAGTAGCCGTGGCAATCGACTTCAAAAAAAACTCCCATACTTTTGATTTGGAAAAAAATGTGTACTTTAGTTTTCCAAGGACTGGTCTCTTTTCCCAGTGAGAGTTAAGCAGAAGTGGTGGGAAGATACAGCAGCATCTTCAAAGAAGACAACAGTTGGCTTAGGAAAAGAAGCTTTAGAATTAATTATGTTACTAAAAACAGTCATAGAGGCCCTCTTGATTTATGTATGTTTATAATGAAGAAAGAGACTCCACTAGCAGAAGTTTCAGGAAAAAGAGAATGACCCCACACTGCTGTTTAAAGTAACCCCTACAGCCATTTCTGCTCATTACTTTTGCTCCTACTAAAGTCAAGACTTAAAAAGTAAGAAGTAACAGTAAGCATAGATAGCACTGAAAGAAAGTCAGAAGTATTTGATAAATGCAGACATTAAAGCAAGTGTGAGCTTTTATTCAAGGCAGATACTATTTCTTACCAGAACCATTCAGATGGTTGAGCAGCGTAACGTTCACCTCTTTCAGGTAATATTTTTGTGCAGCTGAACTTGTGTTTTTCTGTTCAAAAAGCAAGAACCAACTGTCAGTGTGCAATTCTGCACTCTTAAGAACACATACTTTACAAAGGCTAACACATTTACCACAGTCTTACATTTTCTACAACTTTAACCCAATTCTCCATTTGCTTTGAGGCAGTCTGCTAGTCAGTTCCACTTTTGATATGGGAACAGCCTCCCACCAGCAAGTGACAGAAGGATTTTACTGCCACAGCACACAACACTGTTACAGTGGAAACTGAGTTCAAAATAAAAATTACTTACAACAACAAATGTGAAACCAATCAATGTGCTATTTCCATCATTGAATTTCAGGGTAGCTCTTGTGTTACCACAGGTGCCATCTACGGTGGTTGTCCTCGGATTGATGTTGATCAGACGAGGCTGAAATACAGACACACCACGTCAAAGACATTCAGCTGCCATTAGGAATCTACTGTTTCAATCAGCAGCAGGCTTAGGCTAGAAGAGCCTGACAGTAGGAAGATTAAGCCTGGCTTCTATCAAGCCAAGGCTACTTAAGTTTATATGCTGGTGATACTGATGCAAACAAATTGCCCAGTGAAGTCTTATTGTTTTGACCCAATACAACAGGTTAGCTTTGGCTTCCTCCATGGGGAGGGACAGTATCTGCAGGGACCAAGAGCCTTCCAAGCTACGACAGTTCCAGGCTTTAATGACACTAGAGGCACTCCCAGCAGTGAGTTACAGAGAATCCAGGTAACGTTCTGAAGCTAGATATCACAACACAAAACTGTTCTGATGCCAGAGAGGTGCCATGGACAATGCTCTGAAGCAGCTCTGGACAGCTGATACCCTGCACTTGCACTTCATACCAAATGACTACAGCAACCTTTCTACTCTTCTAGAACAGAAGAAGCACCTTGTCTTGGGTAACATTCAGCTGCAGCCCCACAATAGCCAGGAAACAAGAGTTATTTCCGCTTCTAAGAGAGTAGTTTCCTGTGTCTGGATTCACAGGTTTGGGAAGAGTGGTTGGAGCAGGTGCTGAAGTGGTGGTAGATGCAGTAGTTGTATTGGCCACAGTAGGCAGGACAGTAGGTGCAGCTGTAGGTGCATCAGCGCGACATCTGGACTCTGAAAAGAAATTTTAACCACCATTTCAGTGCTGAAATTTTATTAGTCTTGTGACTCAGAGGTCAGTTCAACAGAGATAAGATAGTGTTTCTTCAATTTCTCCACTGAAATTCAGGCTCACTGGGAGCCTGCTAATGACCAAGTCAGAAGCCTCAAACTCAGCACTATGACACAGTATCCCAAACACTTCACAGCTACCATTTATTCTCAGAAATTCTGCAATGCTGGCAGCTTTAAATCCATGTAGCTCATGCTACACTACTTACCTCTGACACATGGCAGTGAAATAGGAGGACAAAGATCACTAAGTGATGTCATGGTTTAACTCCAGTTAACTCTATCCCAGCCAAAGCCAGCATGAGTGATTATAAAAGTGTGATACATATTTGCTGTACACAAAGCAAGCAAACCTGTTGAGCCGTATGTAGCAGGATGATGCACCCATGCCTTGTCAGTAGTTCAGCTACAAAACAACAGGCTCTGAACTATTTAAATAAAAAACTAGAGGCTACCTCTGAAAATGGATGACAGTTAAAAACCTCAAAGCTCAAATTATCTAGGCAGCAACACGAGTTCTGAAGGGCTTATTTTTAATATACCAATTCCTGGAATATACACTTTACTAGACCACCACCTTGGCATGGGAACAATTTACATTACCATATACAACTATATCAGTTCTACTAATCTATTTTTCCAGGAAAAGGAAAGACATACTAAAGGATGGTTTCATGAATATTATTTAACACAGCACATCTTAGAACTGGTGGATTCTTTATTATGGGACTTTGAGCCCTGCGCTAAGGTGCAACACAACAAAGCTCATTCACAAATTGAAACTCTCACCTTTTTTACTGATTGTGCCATTGGGAACAAAAGCCTGCACAGTAACATTCCAGAAAATCTGTGTTACGTTTTCTGCTTCAAGGAGCTCAGTATTATGACACACAAAGACGTTATTCAGCTGCACTGGACGCATAGAATCCTTTACAACAATAGTAACTGGTCCTACAAATAAGCACAAGTATTTTAATGGCTTACGAGCTACAAGAACATTTACAGGTAGTGTTATGCTTTATATAATTCCCTAAGACAAAGAGATAATTAAGCTTAACAATCCCAGCCTCTCTTGAATGATTTACCTATGTGTCCTGACCTGAAGTGCTAAGTAATGCAGGGAAGTGACCCAACTTCCAGATCTAGACAAGCCATTAGAAATGTGAACCCTTTTACTTCAGTTTCTATTTTGGGAAAAAAAACCAAAACAAAACAAAAACAAAAACCTAGCATTAATAGGTTTTAATACATGGAAACCAAACACTTTGTTGCTTTGCTAAGTGGGAGTTCAAGCAGTGCACACTAAAACAAATCTTCCATATGTCTGTTGTCTACTAGCAGCACCTCTCTGAGGAGGGCTGTCCACATAGCTCACTCTGCACAGAGCATTACCTTTCCTCTTTGCATCAGGGAACACAGCAGCATCCCCCGTGTTGTAGGTAAAGGTGATGAAGTCCCCCCGGTAAGTTTCGTTGGTTTTGGTGAAGTTCACACTCCAAGAGTGACCTTCTCCAAACTGCACTGCCAGAAGTGCAGCCTGTGTGTCACTGCCACAGACGCTGCCATTGTGTGTCACACTGGATGACAAACTCAACGTTGTGTTTTTCTAGAAGAAAAGGGGAATTTAAATTGTTTGCACAGACAGCAGTTCTTCCCCATGACAATGTCATAAACCTGCTGGAGTTAGATGGAACCTTGCACAAGATTAGCGAGATTATTTTAGGTTATTCTATGAAATTATGAACTAGGCTCCCTGACATCTACCTTTCAGAGACATATCAGATTTGGGTACAAAAGTACTCATCTAACTCGGCTGTAAACATCGACCGTGCAGAGCTGCCACTTACATTTGTTATTTGGGCTAAGAACATTACTACCCTGACACACAAAACCCACCAACTTTCATCACTATGCTATTTAAGTAAGTGCAACAGGGAACTGGCAGTTATTTGTATTAATAAGAACTTATGCTTTGTTTTAAAATTAATATTTAGGAATAATCTTAACAACTGGCTTAGTTAAAAACCAAACAAACAAATGGTAAAAACCACCAAACGCCCCAGGTAAATGAGCATACTTAAACTTTTACCCAGGACAAAATACAGTCCTCAGCAGAGTATACTTCCGAATACTTACATAATCACTACTGTTCGTTTCATATTTTATCAAGAATTCCATCATCCATTTTGCATACAGGCATGTAGCATTAGAGGCATCCTTTACATCTACTTCCACCGCATAGGACTGCAAAAAACCTATAAGAGGTGATTATTAACTACCAAGACATTGCTCTTACTTCATTTTCTAGAGCTGTTTAAGAAGACAGCTCATTACAAAGCAATAAATTATTTCAGGAGTGGATTCAATTTGCCAGTCACTGAAACAGTAACTAGATTTCTAAAAGGTATTAAAACTAGGAAGGACACCATGAAGCTATCAAAGCTTAGTTAAAATTGATAGAATGTTCTGTAGTCTATTCATTTCACAAAGACTAACAATCATAGAATGGTTTGGGTTGGAAGGAACCTCACAGACCATCTGGTTCCAGAGATATCCCAGGGACACCTCCCACTAGACCAGGTTACTCAAAGCCCCACCCAGCCCAGCCTTGAACACTTCCAGAATGGAGCATCCACAACTTCTCCAGCCAACCTGTTCCAGTGTCTCACCACCCTCAGAGTGCTGAATTCATTCCTAGCATCTAATCCAAGTCTAGATTTAAGTGAGCACTTGCTTTCTGGTGCCGAAGTTAGCAGGCTGAAGTGCAGGAGCACAGCACAACAGCGCACTGCTTGTGGGCCAAGCAGTGGCCTTGCAGTCCTGCTATCTGCTCCACCGGTGCCATGACTCAAGCGCACCTCTCAGAGACCTTCCCTGCCTTCAGCGCCCTCCCACAACTCCCGGCTCGGAACACACACGCACGTTAAATTCCCTCCCCGTTTGGAGAGAACTTCCCACGTTTATCGCATTTCCAACCCGGCGACCCCAGCAGAGGCCCCTCCCCGCGGC
>NW_008587050.1:0-14022 GCF_000691845.1 Merops nubicus | reverse complement strand
AACATTCTGTGATTCTGTGAAATTCCTTGAGCTGATAACTGAATTTTAAAGGAGGTTTAGTAGACAGTATGTTGCTGTATCATTGTTTAATCAAAAATCCTGTGAAACATATCTACAGATAAATAAGTCTGGTATTAAACATTAAGCCCTCCTTATGTGGGATATCTAAGAAAAGCTGCTTGGAGGCTATTGAACTCTGAAAGGCTTCCAAAAACTTTGCTGGCCAAAACCAGTTTTTGACAAGGTGAGAGACTGGGTATTATACCAACTGATTGGATTTTAATGGATTAAAAGGATTAAGAGGGAGCTTCTGGTAGCTGCTACTGTAAAATTTAAGTTGAATAAATCGAATAACTAAAGAATAAATAAAGCAACAGATTGACTTCTGGGAGTTTTTAGTCAGCAGAAGTTAGGCAAAAATTTTCCCATTAAAGCCTCATGGAAGATCTGTTTTTATTTCGGTGGACAATGGACAAAATCTATAAATAATACCACTCAGTATGAAATACATGTAATTTTCTTTTTTTTTTTTGAGAGAGAGAGAGAGAGTTAACAAGCAGGAAAAGGGCACACAGAGAGGTTTTGGCCTTTTAAGCCACTACAGGGACTGACTTCCAAAGTTTTGGAGGAAAACAGATAGATGGTTCCTTCATTCTGTGTGTTCCCGTCTGTTTGATTGTTTGTGGGACTGTCTCACAGTTCTTTACAGTTACAGGCAAGAACAACTGGCCAAAAGTTATTTTGTTTTTAATAACTGAAAATATTTATGCCTTGCTTTGATGTATATTTATATGATACTTTGGTAATATAAACAACTCCATGTAAGCATTGGTACTTGATAACTGCAATAGTATTGGATAAGAAACCATCTTTCATACATTAGAAGAACTGAGAATCCGCCTTTGTACAAGAAAACTATTGCATCGCATTGTTTTTTGTTTCAGAAAGCAGTTAAATGTGGTTTGAATCAGCTACCATCAATTATTTGTGAATAATTTGTGTAATTATTTGTGAATTGTCTTAGAATACTTATGTATTTTTTAAATATTCCTTCAGCTTACTAACTCAACAGCAGAGAAATCACTATAAATTTCCTTCACCAATATTTTTGAGGAATATGAAACCTTTGATTTCAGCTCTAGATTTACTTTTATCATCTGTAGAGTTTACACTGAACATCTGCATGGTTCATTTTTATTTTTTTATTTTGTAGTGCAGCTACATATCGTGCAAAAATGTGGGAATCAAGATAGTAGTTAGCCAGACTGACACTTAGGTCTTGCTCTGAAGTGATACATTCGTTTTTGCAAAGTTGCTTTTTTGCTCACCCTCTGATGTGTTCACGCTTAAGAAACCTTACTTTTTCCTGGATCAACAAACTTCTACAAATATCTCATACGGAGATTTATAAATTAATCTTCATAGAAGAGATGCAAGAAAAAGCAGCTACATATGAAAGCTACGTGAACACCTGGATCATGCCAGGTAATACACATTCTTGTTTTCTGTGTTATATACAGTCCACATTCTAAGTTTATTTTTAATTGAGAGTTATTATTAATGGTCTCCATTTTGTAGCCAAAAGAAAAATCAGAAAGCAATGTAAAACATTCTAAACTTTTCATTCAAGTGTCTTTATATGGGTAACTTTAATGGAAAGGCTACCATTAGCCTCTGGTAAACCAAGATCTTTGGTTGCAGAGCCAAGCTAAACTTGGCATTTGAAGCCAAAACATAAACTGAGCCACTAGAGCTGACTGCACATATATGAAAAGGAAAATAACTAATACTCGTATACAGAATTCCTGTGGCAAAATATTTTATGTCCTGCCTATTCTCAACTACTTTATAGGTTCCTACTACTTTACTATATCATTGTTAGCCAGAACTAAGAAAAGAAACATTTGGAATATGTAAACAATCTGTCATTTCAAGGTGCAGTATAGCAAAAATACTGCAATGTGACAAGGTATCATTCCCTGGGATATCCATATTACCCATCAGCTAAGTACCAAACAAGAATCTGTGGTATTTTCAGTCAAATATATCCTAGCATATCTCATTGGTTCTCCATACGCTTTTCCTGATGTTACTCTGCTCCATTTTTCATCCTCCTTGATGCAACACAGAGTTTTTCAATGTTTATATATATATATGTATATATGTACACATCCACAGAAGTCAGAGGGGCTCTTCCAACATGCTGAGGCACTGGGAGCTGTGTTACTGTGAGGTGGCTGTGGCAGAGCAGGAAATATGACTGGAAGGAGGTGTCTGTGTCAGGCTCAAGGGCAGGAGAAGTGAGAGAACTTTGGTGGATTTGTTCCTTGCTTTTTCCTACTGTACTTCAGCCTGCAGTTCCTTTCAGCACTGTGCCATGCTCAGCATTATCACCAGCAACACCCCATCGGAGGAGCTCTGTACCTGCTGAAACATCTGTATCACAAGGTGCAATCTGAAGAGCTAATGCTGTAGCTGTTTTTACAGTAACGCGTGAGTTTTGATGTGAGAAAGCCAGCAACCAGGGCATTGAAAGGAAGAGAGAAGGTGATAATGTTACAGTAGAATCTCATTAAAAAATTCCTCAACCCACTTTTCCTTAAATAAGTCTGCCATTATTTTAGTTTCTAACATTTTGTGGTTAACCAGAGCTAGAAAAATAATGGTCTGATCCTACCTGCAGGTGTTGATTGCAAACATCCTCATGAACTGCAGTGGGATCTGGAAGTGGTCTGTCATGACATGTACCTAGTAGTTGAAGATGGAGATAGTTAGCTTTCCTTGGTATATGATATATGGTATGTGGCACTAGGTCTGATTTGTGTTTTGAGTTTGGGTTTTTTTCCTCCTTGACTATATAAAACTCAGCTCTGACTTTTCCTTCTCAATGTCCAGAGTATTTCCAAGAACCATGCTAAGGAGTGTCTGATAACAAAATTTTACACCTCCCATAAAAATTTAACTTCTCTCTGAAGAGGATCCGAAGAACTAATGATCTTTTACAAGGGAGCAACTAAATTTAAGTGCCCTGTGATGTTTGTTAACTGGGAAAAATAATAGCAGTATCAAGATAAATGGTGTAGTAGTTCAAGGAAGTAAGTGGAGACAATATGTGTCAAAGGCATCTTTAATCATCTTTAAACATTAAAAATGTGGAAAAAGTAAAATTCAGTGGTTATTATTACATAAAAAAAAAAAAACATAGAAAGCTGGCATTTTTTTTTCTTTCAGAGAGGAACTGTTATTAATTTTTAAGGGAAAAATGTCATCACCCCTGTTTCTTGAATGCCATATGTGGAATTATACCTTAACCCATAAATGAATCGATATATTATGAAAATCAGTTATGTAAACAAACAAAAAGGATTAAAATTCTTACTGAAAACATTTTGTAGTCCTTATTTGTCATAGCAGTTGTATTTGTCCTATATGTGTGTGAAATAAGATATCTTTAATTAGATAATCATTACCATCATATTTATGATACTTATAAGATATAGTCACACATTTTCTTTTGTGAAACCACATAAATGAAGTAAGTATATTTTATAAATTAATCCTGATATGTAGACAATATGAAAAAGAAAAAGGAGGAAAGTTTTATAATTCTAAGTTGCCAAGAACCAGATAATGGTCATGATGCTGTCTTTAGTGGGAGCTGTTCAGACCCATAAATTTTAGGTTTATTAAAAGAAATAATGATCTTACTAAAATTACAGGATAAGTACAAGAAAAGTATATTAAAGTTACTCATCTTTTACTCTTCAAAGACAAATATTGGTTGAAATAATTATTTCAATTGCTGCAATATAATTTTAAAATACTTTTTTTCACCTTAATATTATTACACACTAACTTATTGCTTTCTAGGAAGGAAATTTTGTGATCACATTGTAATTTCAATTTTATATTAATGAAAAATACCCAAAATTATCAGCATCTATATTTAAATAAATGTTTGCAGACCATGAAAACACAGGGATTAATAGCCATACTTTTATAAAATCAATCAACACCTTAAATTTTCCTGTCTGTAGTGGAACAAAAACAGGTGACTTCATTTAATTCAAAATCTCAAGCAGGCAGAAACCTGTTAACCTGTATCTTAAAGAGTGGACCTCCAATTATATTTTGAGAGGTTATAAAGTTTAAATCGAAGACACAACATAACGTTGTACAACTACTGTGTTGATCTATCTTAATTTTCTACTGATTCAGGAGTAAATTTTTTAGAAAGCTTGTCTAGCTGGATGAAGTTAGAAAGTGTTGAGGATTTGGTACCATTTTTACTATTTGAACTTTTCAACTGTCCCATGTTCTTTTTAAATTTAATAAAGCCATGATGTCATGTTTCAAAAGAAGAAAGTAAAAGAATAAAGAAATTGTTATGCAAAAAAAAAAAAGATTGAACAACAAATATACAAATTAGATTTACTCCTCTCTCTTCCTTCCAAAATAACTATTTAGCAATAGCAGAACACAATGTATTTTATATATTGTAACAATATAGGAAAAAGCTCTGTGGCTCTTGATGACTGACCTTTTCCTATTTTACAATTATGTATTTCTTCTTATAAGAAATAACAGGTCTTGATGCCTGTAATATCTCAATTTAGATGTATATTGTTAATTGTAACTCTTAAAATCATTGACATTTTCTGCTGTATTAGAGTTTTTGAACACAGAGAAATCAGGTCATGGGAGAAATTTACATCCTCAGAGATCTATTCAAGATTATTCTGTATATATGTGTGTATATATACTGTGTATATTTATGCAAACAGAACATTTTTGTCATGGGAAAAATGTTTGGAATGTACTTTGCTTCATAAAGAAATTATCACTACAATTCATCAATCTCATTTTACTCTTGGAAACTAAATATCTTTTGAGTTACATGTTGCGGAAGTTCATAACCCAAACAAAAGCAAAGTCACCCTGAAAGGGTACATTCTAAACCTTTGCAAGCAAAGTCAGCTAATTAAAAGGAAAAGAAAAGAAAAATTTTAAAAAGTATTCAAGTGTTCCTAAAAGTAAAAGGACAAAAGTTACTTGAATGTAAGAGCACAGTAAAATAAGTGTTGGAAATAGGCAGGAAAATGGCCATGAATATACAGGAGAAAGGTTGTTGATCTATTAGCTTCACATAATATTTCTACTAATGGAGAAACTCCTCAAAAGAATTAAAAAGTCTTTGAAGTTTGCAGAAAGTATTCTTCTTAGACACGTAGAACTAAATGTTGATCTAAAAAGCAAATCTGTATTTTTGTTTTTGCTTTTTCATACTAGAATGTATTTAAAAGTTGTGATTCACTTGGGATCAATCCATTCCTTCTTTTAGAAGAGGAACAAGAGAATGTTCCAATAATTCCTGCTAAAGAAACGAAAAACTTTCATTTTCTTGCAGGCAGATTATTTGTTCTGTAGAACTTAATGTGAAATTTCTACTACTCATATGTAAAATTTGAAGTCAATGCCTAGGAGACAAGGAAAAAGAGATGAAGAAGGTATAGTAATATACAGGAAGATTTTGATAGTATTTGGGGGGTGGGTTGGTTTTGAGGTTTATGGGGGGGTTTTGGTAATAAGGCAGAAACTGTTATTCGTAATACTGCAGTTGAAAGCTAAATATACTGATTGACGTTAGTACTTTTTTTTTTCCTATGAAGAAAATCTCAGATCCAAGTAATAATAAAGCATATTCCCAGGAATGGGTTCCACAGAGATCTTCCTGCCTTCAGGTATTTTCTTTAGGAACAGAAAACTAAAACAACTGTAAAAAAGGAGAAGTAATTCACTGTGAAAAATAATATTTTGTTAAGAAAGAATCTGAATTTAAACAACCTGACCGATTTATTGCAGTTGTGAAAGTTGGAAATTCAGAGCTGCGCGTATGAAGGCTAACCACTGTTGCCATTCCTCAAATTCATTGAAAAACCTCTTTTAGTATTCTTCAGAAACAATATTCTAGGAAGTCTAATTGTACACTATCCATCCCTCTTCCTGTTCTTTTTACTGTAGTATTTAATGGCCAGTAGCCAGCATCATTAACTAATTTGCTGTAGTATTTCCATGTTCAGTGGCCTCCTGTTTCAAATAACTTTCAAACCAAACAGTTCCTCATTCAAACAAAGGTCTGTACTAAGAAAATATTTAAATAAGGCTTTGCTTTATCAAATCTATATATAAAAGAGAGACATTAATTTTAAGATGTATGTCAATGTAGCAAAATGGCAACCGTCATTAATGGTTTTATTGTCATCTTCTGTCCTAACTTCCTTTAACCTGCAAGGTTTTTCAACAGATTACAAGACAAGGCAACAAATGGTGCAGAAGTGCAATGAGTGCTTTTTGGAAATACATAAATTAATTATGTTATCCAGTCTTGTTCAACATCTTTATCAATGACCTGGATGAAGGGACAGAGTGTATTCTCAGCAAGTTTTCTGATAATACAAAACTGGGAGGAGTGGGTGGTGTACCAGAAGGCTGTGCTGAGATTCAGTGACACTTGGAGAGGCTGGAGATCTGGGCAGAGGGAAACCTAATAAAATTCACCAAGGACAAGTATAGAGTCCTGCACCTCAGGAGGAATAAGCCCGTGCACCAGCACAGATTAAGGGTTGACCTACAGGAAAGCAGCTCCATGGAGAAGGACCTTGGAGTCCTCGTGGAAAATAAGTTAACCATGAGAGAGCAGTGTGCTGTTGCAGCCAAAAAGACAATCAGCTTCCCAGTGTGCATTAAAGAGAGTGTGACCAGCAAGTCAAGGCAGGTTTCTCCCCTCCTTCTACTCTGCCCTATTCAGCTCACATCTGGAGTATTGTGTCCAGTTCTGGGCTCCCCAGTTCAAGAGAGACAGAGAACTACTGGAAAGGGTCCAACAGAGGGCTACAAGGATGATTATGGGATTGAAACATCTCTCTTATGAGGAAAGGCTGAGACACTTGGGCCTGTTTAGCCTGGAGAACAGAAGACTGAGAGAGGATCTTATCAATGTTTACCAATATCTAAAGAGTGGGTGTCAAGAGGATGGGGCCAGACTCTTTTCAGTGGTGATGAACAATAGGATGAGGGGCAATGGGCTCAAACTGGAACACAGGAAGCTCCACCTCAACATCAGGAAAAACTTCTTTACTGTGAGGGTGATGAAGCACTAGAAAAGGCTGCCCAGAGAGTTTGTGGAGTCTCCTTCTCTGGAGAATTTCAAAACCTGCCTGGATCTGTTCCTGTGTAACCTGCTCTAGGTGAACCTGCTTTGGCAAGGAGGTTGGACTAGATGATTCTCAGAGGTTCCTCCCAGACATCACTTATTCTGTGATTCTGTGATTCTGTGATCTGTTAAGCTGCTAATAGGTTTGGAAAATATAGTGTTCTTTGCATCTCAGTTTAAAAAAGATGAAACAAAACATAACATAGCAGACCTGAAAGACTAGGTTGGATGTCAAACACTATTCTTAGCTGAAGGTCAAGCCCCTGACATGTTTTGTGTTCTGCAGATGTTTTGTATTCTGACAGATTTTCAGCAATGAATGAACTGTATAAAAGATTCTGCAATTTAAACTTTCTTAACACATCCAGTGCACAAAGAGACAAATCCTGTAGTGTGGGTGTTTTTTCAATCCTTTTCTTTGCCGTGATTGCCAACACTGAAGTAGTAATGGGAACCGGGTAGATGGGACAAGTGGAAGAAGAGTGAGGAGAGGGAGAGGGGGGATGGATAACTGTAGGCCTTGAAGTGTTGCCACTAACAAACCTATGGAGCCTACTCATTCATATTCATACACTGGGAGAGAGATTTACCTAATCATATCTGGGGGCTTTTACACTAAACTAAAAGTCATTTCTTGCTTCTTGTTCTACAATATGAAAATTTAGGGAAGAATGACTCACTGATTATTTATAGTTTAACTCCAGTAAAATAAAAAAAAAAATAAAGTCATTTTTTTTGAAAGAAATATCTCTCATCACATTACAAATGTTACGTTACCTAAATTATTTTCAAACAGTTCTGAAAACCCAAAAACTTATTAACTTAATAACTTCAAATCTAGAGTAGATAATGCATTCATGAAAGAGGTTCAATTCTACAAAAATAGACAAACTGTGGATAGGAATTCACGTATTTTATCTTAATGTCTCATATTCTCCGATTTATTTATTTGGACTTGTGGAACAAGGTAAGAGGGGAAGTGATCTAGTCTGTGGTACACAGTTCTAGTAACTCATTAGTTTGTTTTGTCTTGCCTGTTCAAGCAGATCTTGTAAAAGACAACATGACAGTTGATGTCTAAAGAAAAACATTCTGATAAGGTTTCATGAAAATTGTAAAACAGATACTACTTGAGGCATTCTGAGGTCAGTTAGAACAGTGCCATATAGATTTCCAACCACCTACTGATGAATGTGTCAACCAATTTATGTAAATGGAAAGACAGAGATTTTTTCTTTCCTTCTTGTATTCATACTCCTGGTGTGACCAGGTTCAGTGATTATATAATTGGTCTACAGGCTATGCATGTCTCAGTTATTTTCCTGCCTTTACTTTTTCCCTTTGCATTTAAATGCCTCAAGCTGAATTAATGAAGATCTAAGTTTCTCAAAGATCAGAGAAAGAACAAATTTTTATTTATTTTATAGGGGTTTTTTTTATATATTTTTTTTATAGTTTTTCCTTCAGTATAGGAAACAACTCCTCAGTGTCATAAGTTATCCTATTTCTGAAAGAAGATTGATATTGTATCTGGACCTTTGTGATTTCAAAATCAGAATTTTTTTCCCAACTTTCTTTGAAATCTAACACAAAATAAATCATTCTTAATATGCGTTGCTTAATGTTAACTTTAACATACAAGTAGCCAATCAACTCATCTCCAAAAGCTTATTAACTAGGTGCACTATTCAGCCAGGTTTATTTGTTTACTATGGTTTCAGTAATAGAAAACTCTCTTTGGGTTCAATGACAGCAGAGATAAACACTTTATAATGACCTTTCCCATTTTACCTTTGTATGACACTAAAAACATGAGGGCTGCAAACAGAGAGAATTGGCTGCCAAATGTTTCTATCTACTGACAATACACAGACATGGAAAAGACAACAGTGTATCTTTGCTCTGGCTGTTTCTAAAACATAGAAAGGACTGAACAGTGCTGGAAGGCCTGCAAACTATTTCAAGGGTAAAGCTGTGCTACATACCTTTAAAATCAGCTATAGAATGCATGTACATGTTTTTGTTTTTTTTTTTTTTTAGTGGTTTGTAATAGATTACTTAGCTTTTTTAGTCAAGATTACTGTATCTTTACAGATAAATAATGTAAAGAGGACTTCAGTTTAATTTATGTATCTTTCCAGGACTTTTATAGGCTTTATTTCTCCAATGGTTAGTTTCATCCTTGGCATTGCTCTTCTCATCAGGACTTGAATGAGGACGGTAGATGAATGGAAGTCTTACTGCATTATCTTCTGAAATGCTACTGCTGGAAAAGCCTCTTCTCTGGATAAATGATAGCTAAGATCTTTACATGGTACTTTAGGCTTTAACCAGGCTTTTAAATTGTGCTGGGCTCTGATGAATTTCCCATACTCATTACAAAGCATGTGATAACTCATTTCCATCAACTGTCTTTCTAATGCCCTATCAAAGGCCTTAATTTTGTTATTTATACCAAAGTTGCTGCCTATGCAAAAATTAGAAATCGTATTAGTTCATAATGGAATACAAAATTCATACTCTGTTTCCACCTGCCTGCTCCTGACCCATTCTCTCTCCACAACCCCCTTCCCTTTTTCTTCCTCTCTCCCCTCCTTCTATTTGTGCATATGAGATATGAGGATTTACAAACACTATGTCAGCGAAATTAACAACAATATTTCTGAATCTAGGAAGTGGTTTGGTAGAAGAGGGATTGCAGTTAATATATTCTCTGTATAGGGACTTCAGTAGTATCATAGAGTTAATTGTTGACAGTTTGTGAAATATTCCTTTATCTCTTTGCAGGTGTTGGTATTCAGTCATATCCATTTATTTGACAAAACTCAGAAGTATTTTAACCAATGAATTTCTTGTAAATTTTCTCAAGTGCTGCTCTCCAAAATTCGGACACACCTTTGTTATAAAACATCATAGAGAATTAATCTTTTTCGTCACATTTTTGATGGATGGAATTGTGGTTTAGTGTGAGTACCTATCATAAAAAAAAAAAAAAAAAACAAAAACATTCTAAAGTGGTAAACACTCTGCAGTATGAAAGTTTTCTTTTTGAAGTTTTTCTGTCAATAAACTTTACTGTTAGGAAATTAAAGAGCAAAACCAAAGGAGGCATAACAAACAATTAAATTACTGTTTTAATTAATTAATATAATTAAATTATATTTTTCACCATCTGCCCAGCATTATTTCAGTCCCACATCCAGAAATTCTCACATCAGTACCCCATTGCTACATCAGGAATTATCACAGATAAAAACCCAGCAGTGTGCTCTTTACAAAAATATTATGCAATCAAGGGGAAAAAAATCCCTCAGTTGGACACTATTCTAGTACAATAAGTAGTTCTTTTCAGAACACAATATTGATTATGGTGCCCTAAAGTAAATTAGTCCCTACGTCTTTCATATGTAGACTTCAAAACTTCCTTATTCAACCTGGAAGTGATCTCATAATTTTCTTGGATTTTGATTGAGCAAAAATGCTTTAAAAGCATATAATAAATACTTAAGATGTGAAAAAAAAAAAATACCTGCAAACACATTTCTTTGCTATTTATCTAATATTGTTATATAATGTTTAAACATAATTTTCTGTGCCACTTCTGGTATCTGTAAACAAACAACCAAGAATTGAGATATGGGCCATAGAAACATTAAGGAAAGTTATTTGGCATGCAAAGACGTTTTCATTTAAGATGTAAAGAATATATCTTTTTTGACCTTACTTGAGTCTCTGGAGGTTATTTCTCAGTCACTGGGAGAATGTGGCTTGGAATTCAATTTTTATTGACAAGTGGCCTCCCACTGAGGGAACACTGGAAAGTGCTGAGGAAGCAACATCCTATATGAGCAAGATGGCTTTGTGGTTTTGTTTGCAAAAATTAGGATAGCCAAGAGACGGAGGAGATTAGAGATTGCACATGTACTCCAAACAGTCAGGTTAGGGCCCCAAAAGATCGTCTGCCTGTTTCTAAAGACCATTCAGACATTAGTATCTTGTTTTAGATAAAAGATGTGCGACAGTCGGAGGGGACTGAGGAGGCTAAGTTCAGTTTGAAGGTCCCCAAACATGGCAGTTTCCTGACATATGCCACCGCCTCCCAGGGTCCTGCTGATGCCATGTAACTGCCAGCAGGCGTGAAAGAGCGTGTGGTGCAAATGAGCAGTGATGATTATGATGAGGTGGTTTTGGCACTGAGGAAGTAGGCATTTATCTGCAGAAATGAGTGTGTATTTGATGCTATGGGAAGAGATCTTGTGCCCATGTGGCTAATTTCACTGTGGCAGAACAGTTTTAATGAAGTATCCACCTCCAGATCTTCCTCCACAAGAAACCTTTATGAAACATGCTGAAGCAAGGAATCGTGTCCTAGGACAGTCGTCTATGAACATGTAGGTTTTGTAACAGAATTAAATCCTTTGATGTAAGAAAGTGTTGACATGAGCGATGTTGATGATGTCTTTATTTACTAATGGATTTGAAGCGCATTTTCCTACAGCCTGAGATTTGATACAGTAAATAGCAATCTCAAAGCACTGGAGGACACTGGAGAAGAGCAAACAGAGAAGAGACTATTTTGTTGTGTGCGTTTCTGTAGGTAGGTTGGTTTGTCTGTGCTTGTAGCCAAGCTATATTATTTTTCAGTGCTTTTTTTTGGGGGGATGGGGGAAAGTCATCACATTAAGGAGTTATGGAATGCTCTGTGCTTTGCTTGGCAGACTTTCATACAGCAACTTGAACCCACCTAAACTCAGTCTATCTTTAACATAAATCAGCCAAAGGGCTTCAGAAAGACATAAGCTATTGAAAATACACAAAGTTCTCTTTTCCCACAAAACTTCAAACATAACAGCTGTTCTCTGTTTTTTTAGTTCTTCTGAGAATGCAATGATTTGACAATTTGCAATATGGATTGTATTTATTTAGCTCATATTCTGTTTTTTAACAAATATTTCAATAACTATAGAAACTATTTGAATTTACACTTTGCAATTTACATTTTCATTCCCACTCAACTGAATAAAGAAAAATAATGAACTGTAATACCATTGTCCAAGACAATTTTATAAAATCCAAAAAATATGTTTGGTCCACTATATTTTGGATTAATTTGAAAGGATATTCATATTTAGCAACAATTTATGTCTAGATTGACCAACAAAAACAGAAATTAGGGGCACTATTTTTTATACGTTAGCATAAAACTAGTTTATGCAATTACTGACATTTTTGAAAATCTGAAATACAGAAGGAGTCAAAGCTGATGTTTAATCCACCTCATTTCTGTGGAAATAGTGTTTTGTTTTTTTTTTCTGGTTAGCTCTTCCTGAATAATAGCAGGAAAAGATTTACTTTAGTTGAAAGGTGTGTCATTCATGTGCCCTTCTCCAAAAGGATCATCATATAATTCCTGACATGAAATGCCAGACATTTACAGTTAGCCTATAGAGAAGACATTTACAGTGTCATTCACAGCAGCTAAAATTGCTTCTGTAGCTATTTCCTATGCTAAGTATAGGGAAAGCTATTTATGCTACAGCCAAGGTAAGCACATATCTAGGATATGGTAGACATTAAATTTTAATGCAACCCATTTTGGCAAAAGTAGTTGTTTGCTATTAGAAGGAGGTCAACATTCTGTGACCTTCTGTGAGCTCCATTGTGGTTATTTGTCTGGATTTCCCACAGACTTATTTAGAATAGGTCCTGTATGGATATTGGTGTGTTACATAGTGGAAGGTGCATTCCAGCTGTGGGCTCATCTTCAAGAGGCAAAGGAGTTGCAAAAAGAAGCAAGCAAAAGTAAAAACTATGAGTATATATAGAGCCATTTCACTGTAATTTTGTTATGCCTTCCTAAAGAGATTTAAGTGCAATTCAGTAACCTGTGCTTACACAGCTAATATAAGCTATTGGAGCAAATTAACCCTTCTTATGTATTTATAAATTGCTAAATATCCATCTAGGGTTGCATTCTCCAATAATTTTTAAGTCATTGGAAAACAGGTTAATTTGACTTCACTCTATCCATTGGTTTTGTTGTAGCAATGGAGATGCAGAGGTTGATTAGTACTTAGAAGTACTGCTACTGCCATTTGATCTCTCTCTGAGAAACACTGGTTGGGAGATTTGAACAAGTAGTCCCTACAGGCATCCTCAAGAACACTTCTGAAAGTCGAACCTGGGGATTCAATTTTAGTTGTGAATTGGCTCAACGGGCTTCTCTAAACTGTGAGTAAGACTATTTATTCTTCACATCTAATACACAAATAAGAACAAATCCTTTGAGTTGGGGCCAGCTCTTGAAAAAGGACCAGGAAAGTGGCAGGGGCAGTTGTTTGTTGCTGGTTGTGCCTCTTCCTATCAGTAACTCTCACTGGAGTTTCTGCTTCAATATCTCATCTTTCCTAAACTTTGCAACTATTACATACTAACTCTCTATCAAAAGAGATATTGATAATAACAGGTCTATATGTATGTCCTCATCATGTTACAAGAGTTACATAAAACAAGCAAGTGCAGTGTGGGACAGGAGCTAGAAAACCTACCTGGGAATAGCATGTAGGTGTGTGGGGTTTCTGGTGCTCCAGAGGCTTCTTCAGGCAGATGCAGCATGGAAGTACCTCATGGATTGGGTTTCTGGAGCCTGGTTTTACACAGGGGTTCTCCTACTGAAGGCAGCCCTCATGACCAGCCAGACAGACAAGTGCAACATAAACAAGTCTGTACTTAAGATGAAAAATTAACTAGAAAATAATTCAAAGGAGGCCTTAATTTACTCATATTTTTAATAATTATTATAGTATCAT
>NW_008587049.1:0-15496 GCF_000691845.1 Merops nubicus | reverse complement strand
GGCAGCAACCGCACCATGCTCTGCATCCTCAAAAGCATCCCGGGTGTGTGCCCCTTCAGCTGGCACCATGTGCCCGGGGAGCTGCCCTGCCGCCCTCCATGCTTGCATCACCCCAAAGCCTTTATTTTTTGTGTTTCTCCCATTGCGACCAGTCGTGTGGCCTGTGCACACTCGGGTTGTTTTGAATGCAAACTTGACATCACGGCGAGGGCGGCAGAGAACAACATATGCACAGTAAACAGGCAGACTGTCGTATTGATTAACAGATGAGACCTCTATTATCGATCAACGCTTGGCGAGAAAATTTATCACTTTTAATTTCACCACTGCCAAATATTTCTGCCTGCGAGCCAGCCGTTACCGAGACAATTTAAAGGCGAAGGAATTCTCTTTTCAATGCATTTTGTGATACCTCCCTCTCTACCCATCATCTTTTCTGTGCACCTTTCTCCAAATCTCATTGTGTCGTTGGGGCAGGGGGCTGGGGAAGCGGGAGGGTGGTGGGAGACGCTGTCTGGACCCCTGGATGTGGGCAGCATGGTACGCTGCAGAGCGATGGCCCACGCCTTGAAGCTGCTCTGTCACGTTCCACTCCTCACAACAGATGAATCAAACCTCAAAATCTAAGAAATGGATCCGTAGCTTTGTCCCGGCAGCAATGCTTCAGCCGTGGCATGTATCGTTAATCTGTTTTTATCTGGAAGTTACTTATCTGCTGCTGGGCATCCTGGTCTTCTCCTCACCCGAACTAGTGGCACGTGTTGATAGTGATTTTCTAAGAATTCCCCCTGATGCCACATCTCTCTCCGACAGTCAAAGACGCCTCTGAGCTTCTTGCTCAATCGTGTTGTTTCGGCATCCTCGGGTACCGGCAACAGCGGCTGTGAAGGAAACCAATTGCAATTAGATCGGTTACAAAGCTAATGAAATGCATTGATGTTTAATGATTTTTTTAAAAAAAGAAACAAACCAAATATTTAATCTCTTCCTGGCATGCAGCGCTTTGTTGTGCCTTTTGCTGTTACGTGGCAGGAACGGGACCGTAGGGTTATGCACAAGGCTGCTTTCTGCGGCTGTGCGGGGATGTGAAACACGAAGCCCTCGTGTTGCACAGGTCCTGTGCTGTGAACGGTGCCTGGTGGGCACAGCGATGCCCCCTGCATGGGTTTGGGCAGGTGTCCCTCGAGTAACCCTGCTCTCCCTTTCTCTCCTCAGCGGGCGCCAAGGCCCTGGTCTGTGATCAGTGCGGCGCCCAGTTCTCGAAGGAAGACGCCCTGGAGACGCACCGGCAGACGCACACCGGTATGTGGCCCTCCCTCTCCCCCCCTTCACTTACTACAAGGTTAGTATTTAGCAGCTGCCTTTGTAATTCTTTGCCCGATGGAGAGCTTAGCCCTTTGCGGCCCCCACTTCTGACCTGCCCGTGTACCTTTCGTGACATGATTTGATTAAGGTAACTTGGCTGCGTGTTCTGCTGAAGTCTCAATTGGAAATGCTTTTGTACTCGTGTTCAAATCTGTGTGTGGTGTTTGCAAGGGAAACCTCCCCAAGCAGCTCTTGGTTTGGGATATTTGCTGATAACTGTTTTTGGTCTGTTTTTGCTCAGCTGCTAACGGTGCTGTTGGTGGAAGGAGGAGCACAACTTGCCTTTGTGGTTAAACCGAGCATCCTCACGCCGCTCACTTGTCACCTTTGGTTTGTCAAGGCGTGTGTGCCAAAATCTGACCATCATGACAGCACTTGGCCACCATCCAGGTTTAAGAGAAGCTCCCCAAGGGATAAGTACCCTTGTCAGGAGTGTTTGGACCCTCGGGAGCCTGCGAGTGGCCAGTTAAGAATCATTACGAATCTCAGCCTGTGCCGATAGTTGTGTTGACATTTTTCAAACCATTTACAGGGATAAGCATGTTGCGTCTGGGGCTCTGGGGACGTTTTGTCATCCTGCTGCAAGGTGCATACATGGGTGCAAGTGCCTGCTGGACAGTCAGGCTGCACAGCAGGTGTACTGCCACATGTAGGAAAGGATGCTGTGGGATCCGGGACCTGAGTGTGGAGCTTTGGGGAAGGGTGGACCCAGCTGCACACAGAAGCCCTCTTTCCCCTCTGCTCATACGGGTTTAAAACCCTGACTGGAGCAGTTGCTGTGGCTGAGCCTTGCCTGGCTCTGCAGCTCAGGCAGTTAATTCAGCAGCTTGGTGCCCGCGCTTTGCTGGGGTGAGGGAGCCCTGGGTCCTCTTGCACTAAAACGTGGGCACCAGGCACCAGCCTGCACAGTGCTGTTGTGTTCATGGCTCAGTGGTAATGTATGCACTTGGGGAACGATGGTGTGGCAAACACAGGGAAATTCGTCCCCTCAGCAGGCAAAACACCGGCCCCTTCCGAGCGGCTCCCAGCAGTTGGCTTCTTCCACGTTCCTGCTCCTTTGCATCCAGCCCTGGAGCATGACTGCCGTCAGGGAGCACGAGGAGCTCTTTATGCCTCTTGCAAAGCCAACCTGTCCCAGCAAGGGTCTGCTACAGGGCACAGGGGAATTCTCAGCCAAGCAGTCCCAGGTGGAGCCTTTCAAACCCCCAAAACCGGACTGGAGCAGGGCAGAGCACCGCCTTCTCCCCACACTCTAACGGGAGCTGTGGCACGGAGCACGGGCTCATCTTTCAGTGCTGAAAACTCTGATAAATGGCAGTGAGGGCCGAGGCTGAGCTCGAGGTGGCAAGGCGACGTGTGGGCGCTGGGCTGGCACGGAGAGCCCAGCTTTGAGGACCGACCGGCGCTGGAAAGTGCTGCGTCACCGGGTGGGAATAGCTGCGGCCGTCATCCGATCTGGGAGCTGTGCTGGCCCAGCACCAGTTCATAAATTGTAAAGTAATTGCCCTCCTTATCCAGCGTCGTGCAGCTGGAGGCCAGGCTGTGCAGTTCAGGGTGTTTTTAAAAGCAATATGTGCCGTAGGCTCAGGAGGAGGGAAGGGCTTGCGGTGGGGCAGCCGGTAAAGCCTGAGGGCCTGACTCTGCTCAGGGATGGGTGACCCAAGCCCGGGCAGGGAGTTCAAGGTGGCTGAGCAAACGGCAGCAAGCTCCTCGATTCCTTCTATTTCCCAGAGCTGTTGAGCATCCCGGGGCAGCCAGTGGCACCCTCGGGACCCGGGGCTCCGTGACCCCAGAGGTGGCATCAGCAATGAGCGCTGTTGATCAGCTCTTGAACAATGCACCCAAATACTTCCTGCAGATGCAGAGCAGCTACAAGGTTTTGCTGATGACCTTGACACCTCTGGGGATTAAAGCCCCTTTGGTTGCCAAAACCTGAGGCTGGACCATGCCAAAGCTCAAAGGGCAGTAGGAGAACAGAGCGTGGGGACGCGGTGACCCAGGGGAGCGATTTGTCATTACCACCTCCCACTGTAAACACGGGCGTCTTGGCAGAGAGGGGCTGGGTGGCCAGGGCAGCCGGAATGCATCGCTTCCTCTCCCCAGGTGGGAGCACCCTGCCCTAGCACTGCGAGCATCCCTCCCCTGCTGCCACTATAGTTAACCCCGTTCCCAAATAACGGCATCTCCTGGAGCAGATTCCTTTTTGGATGTCCTCCCTTCATCTTTAGTGGCAGGTTGGTTGGCAAAAGACCTTCCACACAAAAAAACTGCCCATTTTGGTAGTGACGCAGATCAATTCCTTCAAGGATGGGCTCCAAACCTGATCAGGCTATATCTGGAGCAGGCTGACCAAGCATACCCGCTTTGCTCAAAAGCACAGTGTTTTAGGGAGGATGCTGGACCTGCCTGCCAACCCACAGCTGCAGATCTTTTCTGCAATGGGTGGCCAAGAGACAGGGTCCTCAGAGTTTCTCTTTGGAGCACGGAACTGTTTTTTGGGGGAACAGTCAAGATCCAGGACCCCCTTTACCTCACTTGTTTTTTTCCCATTGCCCTCCCTGCGCCTCCAAATGACAGTGCAAAATATGAAGCCAGCCTGTAGTCTATGCGCTGCACCAAACGCTGCCCATCCCTTACGGCAGAAAGCCTACGCCCTGCCTTCTGAGATGAGCTGAAAAATACTAATAAAGAAAGAAAATACAGTTTCTGCTTGTAAGCGCAGAGCTCTGTCCAGCCCCGTTGACGCGGGACTGAGACGCCCTCTCCGGGTGTTCACTGTCCTTGGACCCTGGCCCACAGCAATAGGAAAAGCAGCAACTGTTTTGGCTCCTCTTCCAGCAGCGCAAGCTTGGTGCCACGCCGGGGGGAGAGCGTGGAAAATTCCTTACTCTTCTCCTAAAATGAAGAGGAAAAAGCAAAATGCATTGAGGAGATACGCTGAGCATCCCCCGGCCAGTGCTGTCAGGGCTGGGGGTGCTCGTGTGGCTGATGTTCGTGCTAACGGGGTTCAGGCTCGCCGCCAACTTTTATAAATATCAGAGGTGACCCGTCTCGAGTTTCCTCCTGTGTGCCAAGGCAATTAACGCAAGCGAGTGGGTACACGCCGGGCATCCAGCGTCCGTCAGTGAGCCAGCACGGATTTACTCCTGACCCAATTTCACGTGGGCTTGCTCCACACCTAATATAGACCAGGTTTTCTTCAGCACATAGTTGGCTTTTTGATTTGTGGGGTCGGTGTGCCCCCGGCCGCTCCATGGAGGGTGCGTGGGAGCCTGTGTCCTCCCCTGCCCGCATCCCTCGTGTGCCCTGCCTGGCGATCCCAGCACCGGGACACAAGTAGCAGAAAAGAGTTAATAAATCCAACGTGAAACTGCAAATTGAAAAGCTATAAATCTCCCCCCTCTCTTTTTTTCTTCCCCCCCTCTTTTTTTTTCTGCCGGGATGTTGGTAGCGTTTTGATTTAATAGTTGGCCAAACACAAGGGTCTATTTTATTCAGAGTTTACAGGCCTCAGGGCTGTTATTCCTCCAAATTTAATAGCATTGAAATTGCAGGGTTGGCGATAATTTGCCTATCACTTTCTGCTCTCCCATTGATGTTTATTGTCAGCGGGATGGAATCTCAATCCGATTCACTTAGATAACATGTCTGTTAAGCATTTAGATAATTGTGCCATCATTAACTTGTCACATTATTTTAGAGATTCAAAACAGTCGTGCGGTATAAGCAGAGGTACAAAGGGAGGAAAACCCGGCACACGAGAGCGAGAACCCAGGAAAGGAGGCGCTGGTGGTGGTGGGTCCTATGGAAAGTGTAGCTTGGTAGTGGCTCGGGAAGCTCAGCCTTCCTCTCTGTCTCAAGTCTAACCACTTTTTTGCCTCAAAAACCATTTCTGCTCCTATTCAAAATGCATACTGAAGTACATGATGATTTTTTTTTATTTTTTTGACTAATTTTGTCTTAAATGCCAGAGCGCTTGGCATTTTTCTGTGGAAGAGCATCCCATCAGCCCCGTTCCTGGCAGGAGTTTCTGAGGGGAGCACGTGGGAGCTTGGAGGAGGTGGAGGGAGGACCATGCTTGAGCCGCACTGCCACGCGCGCACACGTCGTCTCTGTTCTTGGCAAGTTTACATGTAGTCCAATTATTTACATGTTTGTCTTATCTCCTTTCTTTTGCTTCGCTTTCTCTGCCTCAGAATGGCACCCACCTGAAAAACAGCAGTGATGCTGTAGCCGTACGTCACGCTAGTTTTCCCAGTGTTGGAAATTAAGGATTTTGAGCAAGTGGAACATCACATGCCAATTTGGTGACATGAGCCATGAATTCTGTTTGCCTTGTGTGCAGCGTGGCTCTCTGCTGGGGTGCTCCTCAGGCTGCACCAGTGGCTGGGGGTTGTCTTGGTGGTGGCACTCACCACCAGCAGCTACCTGCAACACCCCTGCTCTAGCGGTGGTGACTTGGGCTCTCGGCTTGCTGCATCCTCTCCCACGGCTCCATCGAAGCGGTGCCTGTCCGCTGTGAGCAGCCAGCACGTTTCATAGCAAAACCAGCCTGAAATCTTTCCGGGCTGCCTATGACTTTCTATTACCGTTTCACAGGACTCCTGGGAGTTTTCAGAGAGCAGCTCGACGAGGCTTTGGGGGGAAATACGCCGGGTCGCGTTTTTCTCCGTAGCTAGAGATAATGCACTGTAGTATTAAGTATGCTTAGAGGTAATTATCCCTCCTGTGCTCGCCTTGGTCGCTCGGTCCCGGCTGGGGGTGGGAGCGCAGCGGTGCCGTGCAGCGATGCCCAGACGATGCTCTGCAGATTTTCTGCTGGGTCCGAGCGTGTTTTGGGCGCTTGGGTGTGGAAGTGCTGTGAAAGCCACACTGTGCTGCTCCAGTGTTCTGCCATCCCCCAGCGCTTCGGTCAGAGGCTGCGAGCAGGTGCCAAGCTGAGACGGGCTTCAGTTCAGCTGCAAGGATCACGGTTCCTAGAAAGGAGGCAAGAGTGATGAACCAGAACGGAGAAAATTGGTGCTGGGTTCAAAGCCTGGCTCCGGAGCGTAGGAAACAAATCTGGCTAACCGTTGCACAGGGAGGGTGCAATGATGTTGTTCCTGTCACCTTCCAACAGTGGCAGTGCCCAGTGGGAATACTTGGCCTAGCTGTGAAAATGGGATATGGAGCGGGGGGAGCTGTTCTGGTGGTTTGTGGCTTCAGTAGCAACTGAAGACGCAAAATGCTGGCGGTGAAGATGCTTTCATGGCTGCTGTGAGATTTTTCGGTGCAGGCATCCAACTGGAGCCACACATGCCATGTGCAGGCGCGGCATCTTTTGTGCAGCATCACCTGCAAATGTATTTATAAGAACCTTGGAAAAAATACTCCGTGCTTAATTTTGGCTGCTCAACAGGGAGTGGGACTTGCTCGGTTCAACTTTTGGCTGCAGCAGCAGGAAACAAAAACGATGAGCTGAGGAAGGACGAAACAGAGCAATCTGAACACATCCAAATGGCAAAGCCTCAAGTGTTCTAAATACTCGCATGGCCAAGTTCGTTTGTAGAAAAGGCTGAAAATGGTACAAGCAGAGGGGAGGACGAGCGTGCGCGGGAGCTGGGCAGCAAGCGTGCAGAGCGGGGTCATGGGCGTCGCCTCGTTAGCACCATCCACGGCCAGCCCCAGCTTCGGCAGGGTCTCGGGGCAGCAGGTCCTGGGGGGGCACAGCACAGAGCCCCTTTGTCTGACAGTAATGTCCTGTGACAGCGCCTGAAATCCGAGTCCCGGTGCACATTCCTGAAACTGGGAATCTCTCTGCCTCCTGAAGCATGGTGGCTACTTCCACCTCTACAGCAAATGGCAGCAAAAGGTCCCCACGCTTCACGGTGGGCTCGGTGGGGCAGCGCCACGAGGCCAGGCTCCGTGCACGCAGGCGGATTTGCCCAAAATGAGTCGGGAGCGGGAAACGTGGCAGAGCTGCGTGGCTGCAGCCCGTGGCCAATGGCTGGCCTGTAATTTTCCTGTGCAAATACTATTTAACGCACGATGAGAAAAGCTCTCTCTCTAAGCTACGGAGAAATCTTTCTTGTCCTTTAATTCTAGATGAAGGGGATTAGTGTGAACATATTTAACCTCTGACCTGCAGACAAAAGCATTATCAAATTTAGTTGCCAAGTGGGCTCCCCATTTAACTGAACCAGTGCAGGATCTCAGCAATTTTTTTTTTTCTTCCCTCCCTTGAAAGCTTTAACATCCATTGTTGCCCCCAGAGCTTGGGGGGATGTGGCAGCCCTCCGCTACTTGCATTCAGGATGCTTGTCAGAGCCCCGTAAGAGGAACAAGCGTGGTACAGTCGCTGCTAGAACCCAGCAAGGCTGCCGAAGGCAAGCGAACCCAAAAAAAGCAAAGACTTCTGTAGGTGGGGCTGGTTTCTCCCTCGCCTCGGTGCTGGCAGTGCCTGCAGTGCTTTGGAGGAGGCTTGGCCATCGCCCTGGAGCACAGAGATGCCTCTTGTACCCTTTTGCTCCTCGTTTTGCACAAGAGCAGGGAAGAAAGCATGCGCCCGGCTACCATGCTCTTGGGCAAGCTCGAGGATGCTCAGGGCTTTATAAAATGTGGCTGTGTCCGTTTACAGTGCATCTCTCATAAACCCGGCGGCAGGGGCGAGGGCAGGGGGACCGGCCCTCCTGGTATGTGATTGATTATCTGGTATTTATGCCATTGAGGACTTTTCAGCGGCTCGGGGTCAGGGGGTCATCTCATGTGTCTTGCTGCAAATCCGCTTCCTTTTGTACAGTGCGGGCTGGGTGAGCAGACACACAAAACCGTTTACAGTGCATCTCTCATAAACCCGGCGGCAGGGGCGAGGGCAGGGGGACCGGCCCTCCTGGTATGTGATTGATTATCTGGTATTTATGCCATTGAGGACTTTTCAGCGGCTCGGGGTCAGGGGGTCATCTCATGTGTCTTGCTGCAAATCCGCTTCCTTTTGTACAGTGCGGGCTGGGTGAGCAGACACACAAAAACAGCTTTTTCTTTTCCTTGGGAGAAAGGGGAGGGGGGCGGGCTGGTGTCAATGAATTTTTTTTTTCAGACTTTCCTGAATAGTGTCCTTTTTAATTCCAAAGAACTTTTAATTAAAAGTAGCAGGAAAGTTCATCTCGACAAGGTTTAACTTACCTTAGCAGTTACTTTTGTCCCCCAGGATTCGCATCTCCCTGCTTTACAAAAGAAAACCCCACAAGAAATGGGGGAGAGGCTGCTCTCGATACCGTTCCGCGTCCCCCCGGGTTTACTGCAAGAGCCTTTTCATCTTTTCTCTCCTTTTTTTTAATGATGGGGGTGCAGGAATAATAAGCAGATGCTGCAAATCTCAGCTTTGTGCCTCGCGGTAGCCGGTCACTCAGCTGGCCATGCTGAGCTGGGGGCGGCCACCCGCACCACCAAAAGGGCCGTTCTTCGGCTGGAACAGTGGTGGTGGTGGCAGTGGTGGCAGTGACAGTGGTCACCCGTGGGGTGGGATGCCACAGCCCTGTAGGCGAGCACAGGCACACCACGGAGGCCAGGATGTAATGCCGCTGGCCAGGGATATCATCTGCTGTCCCTTAAAACCCTCCTGGCAGGGAAGAGCTTGCACCCACGGTGATGTGCTGGCTGGCAGGCAGTCATGGTGGAGAATCTTTGGCCAAAAAGAGCTGGGGGGTGGCTCTCAGTGGACCAGAAGTGCCGTGTGAGGGTCTCATCTCCTCGCTGGAGCTCTTTGTTTAGCAATGGAGCAGTTTCTAACACATTGGTTTAACTGTTGTTCAGACAGCAAAGGGAAAGATATGCCTGGTCTTCAGCAGAAAGTCAGATTATTTTTTCAGCTGGTTTCACTCCAGATTCCGACTGGGAAGAGGAAATCTGGGAAGCTGTTATGGCGACAAATAAGCGAGTAGCTGACAGCTTCCATTCTGACGTGGTGGCTAGAAACGCTGCCACCAATTTGCCTCCAGTTGCCCCAAGGAAGTGCTTGTCCTCGGGAAGGGCAGGAACGAATCCGCCGTGCGCAGCTTCCTTGGGAATGTCGGGGATGGGTCTGGGACTCTGCAGGATGGAGAGAGCTGGACCAGGCTTTGGGGAAGGCAGCACCAAGGGGAGATGCTGCACATAGATACCCACACAGCCAGGAGGTCAATGCATTAAGGGTTGTCTCCAGCTTTGCGCAGAAGGCTTTAGGGTTTGTAAAGGTCTTCAGACAACCGTTTGGCAAAAAAAAAAGTAGAAATTAGTCTTGAAAGCACATTCCTGGGCTCGCCTGGCATTATGAGCTTGGGAAGCTCTCGCCTCCCCCATCTGGGAGGTAGAAATGCGATTTAACAGGGCTAGCCCCTAAAAACTTCACTGGATTTTCTCAGCCAAGGTTGTCGTGCCGTGAGGTTTCTTCAGGAGGAAAACCCCTTCGTGCTCTGTCGGTGTGAGTGATGCCGAGCGTGCCCCTTCCTGCCGGACCCGGCGACCGTGTTTGGGGAGGGCAGGATGTGGCCGGATGCTGCGGCAGCTGGAGGCAGAGGCAGCTCTTCCCCCGTGCTGGGGAGGAGAGCTGGGGCAAGAGGTGGTCGGGGACAGGTTGTCCTCTGTGCTGGTGACAGAGGTGCACCTGGACCGACACTGTCCCCCAGCAGCATCCCTCACATGCAGCGAGCTGCCTGCATCCCTTGGCTTGCTGGCAGGTCTCTGTGCTGGGCAGCACAGCGCAGTCCTCCTGAGCTGCCACCCCCCAAAAACGCACCCCTTGATTCAGGCCCCACTGGGACCTGCGGGCTGGGCTGCCTGGCAGCGCCTCACCAGCGCGGGTCCAGCTGCCACCGTGATTGACGCAAAGCCAGTCTATAAATAAAGTCTTTCTCTCCTCTCATAAAGACTTTGCGGTTTAGTTTGCTTTCAAGGTCAAGATCAGACCTTTCTAAATAAACACATATCAAAGGATCATTAGCGGAGCAGCACTGTTAAATTGAGATATTAACTTCTGTCAGCCGCGCGTTTCCTTTTTGTTCTGTAACTCGCGACTGTGGCGGGTTTTTATTATTTTGGCCCTAGGCGGTAGCATCTGGCTTCTGTAGAGACTGTAAAAATTAAAAAGCAACACAAATCATTGCGAGAGAAAAGCAGTAAATTCAATGATAAGAATTTAAAATTAAAATGTTTCAGCGCTTTTATATTCCGCGAAACATGAAATGAATGAGTTGTGTGCCTGTTGCCATAAAGCCGACGCCGCTAATAGTCGCTGGGCTCCTTCCCTCCCCGCTTGCTCTCCCTCGTAATCGCTCTTGCCTGAGCAATCGCAGAAAAGCGCAGTGAAGATGATGATGGTGATGGTGATGGAGATGCAGGGTGGTGGGGAAAGGGGCGAGGTGCTGCCGGGGGGACCAGGGGCACCAAGGGCCCCCCCGAAAGGAAGGTGAGAAGGGGATGGTCCCATCCCGCCACGCTCAAAGGGAATTGGAGAGAGGTCGAGCGGGGAGGGTGTGACTAATGCGCCAGGTCACCGGGATGTGGGACCGCATTGTCCCCCGCGTCCAGATGGCCCCTGGAATAAATCACCCTCGGCGGGCACGAGCTGCCCGTGCCAGAGCCGCAGCCTGGGGCTGGGCACCCGCGTTTCAAGTGTCCTCCACGTGCTGCATCCCACCCCGGGTGATGGGAAGAGCAGGACCACGGCCAGGCGGGGAGCAGCCCTGTATCACCACGGGAACCAAAAGACCAAGTGTTTAGATTTGGGGGTTTTTAATCCCTTCTGCTTGCAAGGTCAATGTTGTATGTCTGCTTGGAAACACGGGAGTTTTTCCAGGTGTTGGTAGAGGCCAGTGGGTGCCAAGGTAGCGGGCAGTGCTGGGAAGGGATGTGTCATGTCCTGCCCTCCTGTTGTGGCTGGGTTGGCCGCATCCAGCCACCCCAGGAGGAAAACCGGCCGCCAAGGAGCAGGCAGCGCTGGCTGCTTTTTGAGAATTAATTTCCCATAGTTGGTTCAAGTTGGGAAGAAAGCTGTGCTATCTCAGAGTAAATAATAATAATCAAACAAATGCGCCCTTGGGAGAAGTTGCCTTCCATAAAGATGTTAATTAGCATGGAAGCCGAGCCGTAGCGTCCAGAGACAGCATTTGAAACCGGGATGATTTGGTGACTCTGGCACAAAACACGTGCATTTATCGTGCGGGGTTTTTTTCCTCTTCTCTCTACTCCCAGGTTACTAGTGATAGGACAAGAGGAAATGGGCTGAAGTTGCACCAGGGAGGTTTAGATTGGATATTAGGCAGAATTTCTTTACTGTAAGAGTGGTGAGGCATTGCACCAGGCTGCCCAGGGAGGTGGTGGAGTCACCATCCCTGGAGGAGTTCAGAAAACATGTAGTCATGGCACTTGGGGACATGGTTTAATGGTCATGGGAGTGTTGGGTGATGGTTGGACTTGATAATCTTAGAGGTCTTTTCCAGCCTTAATGATTCTGATTCTGTACTTAGTCGGGAAGGTTGTAGGGGCTGTTGGGCTCCAGCCAGGCAGCCAGCAGGTGTTACCTGGTGTTACCGTGACCCCTCAGTGATGCCTCCAGTGCCCCACCACAGCAGCTGGGGAGTTTTTGGCTCTGCCATCCTGGCATGACACCCTCAAAACCCACGTGCCCTCACGTGCAGTCGTCGCGTGTCCTGGCAGCAGCTCTCAGAGGGCTGCTTCGCACCACCCAATGGGTTTGCTTCAGTGCTGCCACCAAAACCACCACTTTTGGTTTCATAATAATCCAGCAAACCGACACCAAAACCGGGTTAATCTTACCCCAAGCAGCAGCAAGGTAAAATGCAACCTCAGTGTCAATGCTGTGCTCCAGCATACCTGGAACCATACTGGTGCCCGCTGCTCCTGCCTGTCCTTCATCACCCATCCTCCTCCTTGTCTCGGTGCCAGTGGGATGTGCATGGCAGCCCCAGGGGGCCTCTGTACCAAGCTGGACGTGGCACCTTAAGTATGTGATGAAGTCTCACCAGCTCTAACAGTTCTCAATCCTGTCCTTACACGTGTTATCCGAGCAGGGCAGCCATCGCCTGCTCAGCCCCTGCATCCATCCTGCTAGGCAGCGAGAGGGCCAGCTCACACCCTCCACGGTGGGTGTTCTGTGCCAAAGCTGGCAGTGATGCGCAGTGGGGTGGGCGCTGCCACCTGGGCCGTGGGGATGCTACGGGGGGGATGCTCCAGGCGAGGCACCCCTTGCCAGCGCTGCTGCCACCCCCCTGCCCACTTTCCCGCAAGCAGGGCTGGAAGGGAGGGCTAACTGTAGTTCTCTGGCTGCAGCTGCCCACGGTTTCTACCTCCCCTGACTCTGCTTCTCATGCCCACCAGCAGCCTGCAACCTCCCCTGCAGTTGCAGCCAGCAGCATTGTCCAGGAGATGGAGGCTGGTGGAGAGCCCTTGACACGCTGACAGAAAAACATCAAACATCCCTGAAATCTCATCTCAGGAGAGACAACAGTCTATGGGCTCCCGCTCTGCGTGGCCAGAATGTTTTGGAGCTGCCCACCTCTATCCTAATGACAGCAGCAATTTTAGGGCACCCCTTTGGCACACGCCTCACGTAAGAGATTACGTTAAATACGAAGATTGTCTTGCTGAAGACCCAGATTTGCAGGACACAAGTGGAGGGTTTGGGGGCTTTACGGTGGGCGCGAGAGACAGCGACAGGCTCTGTCGGCATCCTTCGACACGCGCACCCTCGTGCCGGCTGCGACGCCGGAGCCGTCCTGGCGTACTCTTCTGCAGCCCTTGGTTACGGGTTTCTGGTGCTATTGATTGTTGCTGCAGTGGAGGAACAGACTGGCCTCGTTTCTCGAGCCTCGTAACACTGCTTGGAGGAAAGGCAGGGAAAAGATGGCAGCGTCGAGCGGAGGGCTTGGGGAGGGGCGGCTTGGTTTGCGCATCCCTGGACCCGCAGAGCTGGGGCTCGGCGGAGGATGCTTACCGGCACGGTGGCATCGGTACCCTTTGGTCCCCCTGTGCCTCGGTGCCAGAGCTTCCCCAGGTTGCCCTGCACCCACCTGCCACAGGGGTCCAGGCTCCGCGGTGCTGCCGTGGGGGCCGGCGGCAGTCTGCACACGCGTGTGCAAAAACTTGAAGTCAAATGTCTGAAAGTCAGATCCCTTTTTAGTATGAATTTGCTGTATCTCATTCTGAGCACTAATTCCAATTTAATTGCAAGTGGCCTGAAGCCTCTTCAATAGGAGTAACAAATGGTTTGATTTTGTAAACTTCATCAGACTGCATTTTAAATGCGACACACTAGCCCGGCTCGAATGCCAATGAAGCACTGAAGTAGCTCTCTGTTTACTAATTATCCGTTTTTACTTCAAGCCACGCTGGCTGGCTTGTCTGATTAAATCGGATTTGTGGGATAGAGAACAGCTAGCAGAGTTTTCTCTATAGTAAACGAGATTGAAACTATGGGCCGCCTGGCTGCACACTGTAAATTATATTTCCTTTTAAAGGGGACGTGTCGCCTTTCTCTCGACGGTGCACCTCCCGCATCCTAAACTTCGCCGAAAGCCACCGGCTCCCTCCCGGCGCCGCGGGGAGACCCGCCCTGCCTCCCTCACCCACCGCCGCGCAGGTTTCATTGCAGTTCCTCCTCTCGCAGAGGCAGCACCACACTCGATGCCGGGATGCCAGCCGCATCCCCGGCTGCGCCGCCGCCCGTGTCCCTCGCCAGGACGTGGACAGGCCCTGGCTATGGCACGTTGCGTCTCACTCGTCTTCACACCCCTGACTGTTGCGCTTCTCTGGGATTGAGCTGCTGGAAAACCAGGACGTGCGGTTCCAGGCTGACAGCCATAGGGTTTTCCCTCCCAGTGGCAGGCACCCGTCCCCTAAACCCCAGATTTCAGACCACCTGCTATTAAACACCACGCTGGGCCGGTCAGAGTCACCTGCAGCCAGGAGGTTGGGCAGAGGTGGCTGCCAAACACGGCGTAACTGGGCTCTGCCTAAACCTCCCCGCTTGCTAAGACTTTAATTCCGCAAGCTTGACCTACGCCGCCCCCTCTCTCGGTATCTATCTTTGTGCCCGGGGGCTTTTTATATTTTAATTTGCTTTTGAACGTCCTGCAAAATTAATGGCGAGCCCGGGGCCATTGTGCAGCGTACAGTAGAGGGAAGGGCCAGTGGCGCCCGCCGAGAGCCGCCGTGTTTCCCGGGGAATGAATTGCTCGCCCGCCTTCGCCCCTTTTAATTGTTGACAGTAAAAAGCGTTTAAATGCCGCTTAATTTGTAATCATCTTCCCGCAAAAAGAGGAGAAACCATTAAAACGTCAGGGAAATGAATAAATCCGTCTCTCACTGGTTTGGGGCGGCGGTGTTTCTTTATCAGGGGGTGATTTTTCTTCCATGGACTGAGGGCTGGCTCAGGGCTTCTCCAGCTGGGAGCCCAGGGATGTGCTCAGGGTGGGAGAGCAGGGATGGTGTCCAGCTGGGAGAAGAGGGGTGGATGTGCTCTGGCTGGGATGCCGGGGCCGAGTTGCCACCTCACCCAGCATAGCTCTCCTTTTGGGAAGCCTGGTACTGCCAAAGCGCAGCTGTGGCAGGGCTGGCAGCGACCCCAGTCACACTCTCATGAGCTTTTGCTTTTTTTCCCACCTCCCATCCTCTCTCCATAGGTGGAACATCGCTGCACTTGCAGCTTTAAAAAAATACTAGAATCACTTGACTCTGGGAATGTGCCACAGCAGAGCCCTGCTCGTTGCCAGAGTCCTTGGCTGCTGGAGACCGCGCAGGCACAGCCTCAGGACCACAAAGCAGCGATGCACGAGCCTGGTCTTGCGTGCCCTACTGCTGAGTGCTGGGCTCGGTGCTGGGATGGGATTCAGGGCCACGTCCCGCATTCTCCACGCCGGGCTGGGGTCCGCCCTCACATCCTGCGGGCGCTCGGCTCAAGGAGGGCACCTCACACCAGGCGCTTCCACACGCTGTGCCAGTGCATGTTGGCCCCCCCATTTGGGGCACGTGTTTATTTCCTACTGCGTCACCTAACAAAAAATAATAGAAAAATGAAAAAATGCCTTCTGTGGGTCCTGGGAAGCAGCACCCCTGGGGGATGCCCAGCGCCAAGGGGACCGGCACCATCCCCGTGCGA
>NW_008587048.1:0-801 GCF_000691845.1 Merops nubicus | reverse complement strand
TCTTTTGAAATCAGGCCAGTAGATGAAGCAGTGACTGCTCGACGTGAAGGGTCCCAAGGGAAGAAACAAGAATCCCTCTGCCTGTCAGGATCCACTGCAGACCCGCAGCTCACAGTCATGTTCTTTGTAGCAGCTCAGGTGACAGCTCCAAGCAGTAGTTGTTGTCTAATTGTCTGGTGATAACTGCAATAGCCTGAGAGGTAGGAGAAGTGAGACTGAACCCTGTCCCTCTAAGGCAAGCTTTAAAGCTTACCCCTGGCAAGTGCTTCTAGGAGCAACACATTGTAAAAATATGAAAATTAATTCCCATCATAACTTTTTTTTTTTTTCACAAATTCTATCACAAAAAAAAAAAAAGTTTAAGTAGTTGACACTTATCATGCAATACCTAGGAGAATTCAAAGTAATTTGTCAAGCCAAATGAATACTTTGCATTTTGATTAATAACAGCATTTTAGAAAACCTCCTGGGACCTCAAAAAGTTCAGTTGTCCTAGGGAAGGAGCACGTGCTTGTATTTTTCTTTTATTTTGTTCTAATTATCAATAATATCAGTGCTTACTGTAACAGCAGTTTTCCAGTGAACAGCAACAGCAGTTTGAATTAGGTGGTTGGTTTACTTTTTGGTTTGGTTTTTTTTTTAAACAAGCTGCTATCAGCATTCAGGCCAAAGCCATCAGTCGGGTTCACAGCTGACCCACGGGCTCTGAAGAGGCTTTCATTTCGTAGATGCCTCTCACTGTCTGGCAGCAGGACCCCCCCCAGGCCTGGAAGAGTGTTACTAGGTGGATGCAACAAGTAT
>NW_008587047.1:28951-37235 GCF_000691845.1 Merops nubicus | reverse complement strand
TTTTATTTTATTTTATTTTAATTTTTCACATAACTTGGGTAGCAAAGAGCAAGAATACTGTTTTTGCAGAAGGGCAATTGCCCATGTGTTAGTATATTAGGATATCTGCATACTGCAATGAAGTCTGAAGTATAGACATGCACAAAGATAGTTATTTAAATGAAAGAGACCTTATTCTTTGCCTATCCACTATCCCAGTGCAATAGCTACAAAGCAGAGGAATTAATGTTTTTCTTCTCTTCTAAATCCCCTCACTCAAAGGATGAAAGATGTTAAAGAGACTCTTTGTTTTGTTTTCAGCTCTTTTTATTTCACTTGTATATGTTGGCAGCTGATAGAGCCCCAAATCTTGTCAATCCCAGTGTGCTAGGCACAGAAGTATAAAGAACATTACAATTCCTACTCAGAAGAGCTTAAGGACAAAAATCTAAAGGACAAGACATGGACAAGACAGCAATATTGCTAGTCACAAAGCTTTTGCACTCAGTCCCAGAAAATAATGAGAAACAGTATAAAACCCATGATATTTAAAACACTGTACGTATATTACTGTTTCTGAGTTCAAGTTTCTAGAACTTTTCACTGCAATCCTAATGAAAAAAAAACCCAAACAAACAATCCGACATTAAATTCCAACTTTCTTTGTATTAAGAATGGAAATTTTATATTGATCGTGGGACTTGTGTGTGTAATCTTAAAGAAAGCACTAAATATAAGATAAAATTTAAACAACAACAAAAAAATAAAAGCTTATCTACCACACAGCAACTTATCTGTCTCCACAAACACAGCCACAACACCCTGAAAGCAGTAAAATAGGAGGAAAAAGAAATATGATACATCAGAGGATACAAGGGAATAGAATGCAATTGCTTTTACAGTGTTGGTTCCTTCCTGGAAGCTGCCAGAATTTTCTCATTGCCAGAATTTATAGTAAACCAAAATGATGTCACTACAGAAAGGGTAGATAGATTAAAGAACTAGAACGTGTACCCAGCATTTGCTTTTCTGGTTTGTCCAAAATTCATATAACTGCCCTTATCCTCAGAAGTCCTATGGCTGTTTGGACCATCAACTGACCCTCAAAATCCTATTTTTTAGTAACAGTTACAGACTACAGCTTAGGAAAACCCAGAAGCCAATAACAACAAGATATCATGCACCACCACAGCCAAAACTTGGAAAAAAAATTTGATTCATAGGAAAAAAAATCTGATTCATAGGAAAAAAAAAGCCTTTTGTGGATTTGAGTTGTACTTTGCTGCTTGGCTGGTAGGCCACATGCAGTAAGGGACAAGTAAGAGTAAGAACCAAAAATGCATTCCCAAATGATGGTTTTGTCCAGTTTGCTCACTCTGTGCTCAGTGACAGCTACAGAGCCACTAAAAGTAAGTAGCCAGATAATAAAGATTTAGTGCTAATGAGCAACTTGATGCTGCCTCTACTCCACTACCTCTGCCCCCTTAAATTATAACAATATCTGCCTGTTAAAACTCACTACTTAGAATAATAACAAAAACCTCATGGCAGTGCAATCTTTGTTCTGTTCTATATGAGGAGCTTGCAGAGAAATAAGCAAAAATCCTGAGGTAATATTTTCATATACATTAAAAATATATACAGGGGTTGTGATATCCCATTAACAGGCATCATGTGCCTGCTCTGGAGATGTTAATTCCTAATCTTATCAGGGGAATGTGTGTGTGTGTGTACCATGTTTATGCTCATTGGTAATGTCTCATAAATTGTCCCTGGATGAGAGGTTATATGCATCTGAAAATTTAGATTGTTCTGGGTATTAAATTTAAAAAAAAAATCATTTTTTTGGTTGTTCCCATATTCAGTATATTTGCCATAACATGATGTAGCAACAACTGATGACCAAGGAGAAGGAACATGACTTTTAATGAAAGAGGAGAAATACTGGGCTTAGTCTTAACTTCTACTTTATCTCAAACTGAACATAATAAAAGTAGAGTTTTCCAAGTAAAGAATTTAGGACTGGGTCTGTTTACATCCTTAGTGTACACTTTCTGACTGAAAAAAAAAGCAAGCATTTGAGCATAAGTTTTTTATTCATAAATGCCAGAGTTTTGCTGCTGTGTTTGGCAACAGGCCATCCCTCTTAAAATTAATACAAACTAAAAAGTACGTTTTTACCTTCAAAAGCTTGTTATTGTACAATTTTTCCTCAAAGAACACTCTAATAGGTTTCCTCTGTGAGCTTTACCTTTAGAGTTACACATTTCTAAATTATGCAGACAAATATATCCAGTTTCTCAGGAGGCCTGTATATTTCATTGGGTAAGGAAATTAAAACTAATGGAAATTTAAAATGAATCAGATGATGTTCAAATCAAAAATCTTTCATGTCGTAGAGTATTTATGACCCTTTTATGGGGGTGTCTGACAATGAAACGACTTGATCTTAGTTTCCTCACAGATTTGTTTTCACTTTTGTCCATGAAAACTGGCATTTTGGTTTGACTCGGAATTTTGTAGTAAATTGATATAGTTCTTGACATATTTTCCACTCCATGCACTTATTTCATTCTGCACTGCTGTTTTACTGGAATCTGAGTCACGCAAACTCAGTGAAAATGTTGGAGATTTACAGTCTTTCATCGTGGAACTAAGTGGGTGAAAGCACCTAACAACTCTGTGATGAAAAGGACTTTTTTGGTGATCTTACAAAACGTCGTGTCAGGACAGAGATGTTTTGTTTTGCATGTTAAATCTGTGAAGCTCAACTTGAGGGGACGGACGTGGCAAAGAATAGAAACTCCTGATGATTTCATAAAATCCTGATGAACTACTGAATACATTTATATACCCACACGAGTTCTCCTGCAAGGTTTATAAAACAGCAGGAGCTCCTATGGAGGCTATAAAACCTCCTGCACTCCTGAGGGTTTGTCAGATCCATGTGAGACCTTGTGGAACTTGTAAACTGTCAGTGAGGTCCTGCAGAGTTTATAAACTCTGGCTGGACCTTAAACAAAGTCTGGGGTTCATGCAGCAGTTCTAAAGCTGGCTGGGACTTTTGAATTGTTCATGGTATTAACACGTCACAGACAGAAAAACAACCAACTTTTCCAAAATGTAACGTGCTCTCTAAAAACATGCAAATATTTGTAGGAGAAATTGTAGTCATGAAGCATCACCAAATTACAGAGTTGCCCTCTACGTGTCAGCTTGCTGAAGATGAAACAAAGTCTTAAGAGATTAATGAGATTAATTCTCCTTATTACAACACTCTAGACAAACTGAACAGCACCTATTTGGTGAAAATAAAACTGTAAATTTTTAAATCAGTGGGTCTGCTGGAAATAAAACATTGCCTCAAGAAGCAGAATTGAAGACAATGTGTTGTCAAGACCTGGCTGAAAATTAATGCAGCCATTGTTGGTCAGTGATATAAACAACCTGAAAAAAACCCAGTGGTTTATATTGGTTGCATTGGGCAAAAGAAAGATTTTGCATCTTTTGCTCTATAAGGTCCTTTAGAAATTGTTCAGAAAAGTTTTTTTTGTCTTCAGTTACACTAAGTCCTTTAGAAACTACTAAATTTTTCTTGTTTCTCTGAACTAAGTTCAAGCTTTTTCTTGCCCTTCATCCCTGTTGCTAGAAAATCTATGTATTTCAGTCATCAGACAGAAATGTGTAAGGACAGAGACAACAAGAGTCATCACAAAGTGTTGGTACATTGGGGGCTGACCTATGGGGAAGGAGCCCTCATACAACACTTCCTTTCTCCTGGGACTGCTTCTGATGCAACAGATTACATCAACTCCAAAGGATCTCTGGTAACTATTAACTTGCAATTTCTCTCCTGAAAAAAAATCCAAACCAGTCAAATATTAGTTACAGTGTAATATCCTTTGTCGATAGTACCTTTGAAGGAAGAAATTCTTTACTGAGAGAGTGGTTGGGCACTGGAATGGGCTTTCCAGGGAGGTGGTGGGGTCACCATCCCTGGGGATGTTGAAAAAACGAGTAGATGTAGCACTTGAGGCTATGGTCTGGTGGTTAGGGAGATGCTGGGGTGGAGGTTGGACTTGATGATCCTAGAGGCCCTTTCCAACCAGAGTGGTTCTATGATTCTGTGATCAGCATGTCATAAACAGAAACCCCCATTTACATTACTGACCTTTTAAATACTATTTTTCTTTCAATGATAGGAAGCTGAACTTGTGGGTATACAGGCAGTTTTTGCCACAAAAAGAAATTCAGTTTAAATAGTGTGCAGTCTCTTCTGATCAAGCTTAATGCTGACTTTACGTAAATTATGTCTTCTCAAAGATACATTTTTTTTCCTTTCATCTCTTTGTATCTCAGCTGCTGCACCTTAAAACACCATTTTAGGGGAAGGAGGGTTGTTGAATGCTGTGTGTGGAGAGCAGAGAAGTTCTTTGTAAACATCTGCCATTGCTTCTTATGTAGATGAATACATGAAGCTTCCAAGTACACAAATCACATTTTAGATTTAGATCTCATTTACATAATACATAAGAATGCAGAAAATGTCCCAGAGGGCAAGTAAACACTTTGAGCGTAAAATGGAGAGAAATTTTGAGAACCGTTTCCTTGTTGGCTTCTTTAATGTGTTTTTAAAACCAAAGAGAGGGTCACTGGAGAAGACAACGCTGTTCTCCATCTTTCTGCACATCAAGGTGGCTTTGGGTGAAGCAGTGCCTGTCTACACGACCTCTCCTCCTGCTGCAGGAACATCCCTCCCACAGGTGGATTTCAGGAACGTGGTTCCCAGTGACGTGCCCTTGTTTATCTGTGTAAAAACACCTATCTCAAAACACAGCAAAATGATTTCTCTGAAGTTTCCGAGTCCTGTGCTAAACAAGAGGACCTCAACTCTTGCTCTCTTCGGCTGAGAATGTTGTTGGATGCTTGCTGAAGGAGGCCACTTTGTATTGTTTGTTATTTTCTACGACTGTGACCGTATCAACATTTGCATGACGAGCACAATTTCCAGCACTTGAGACCACGACCGAGCTATCTCCTGGCTGCAATACCTTGACAGCCTTTCTGTCAGCTGGAGAGTGATGGAAACCAGAAGAAAGAACACGTTAAGATTAAATTCTCAAGCAAGTAGTGACAAACTCCTTGTCCTTGAAGCTTATATAAATAACTTTCCTGTGTTTTTTTAACCTGTTCCCCCCTCTCCCCAGCCGCCCCAGCAGCGAGGCACGTCACTCTGATGGTTCACATCCATCTCCTTTTATTGATGTCCACTTTGGTATCTGCACAGGTCATCAATTTTGCTGCCTCCAGGGCAGCCCTGCAGGGCTGGGCGTGCGGGGGGAGGCTCAGCTCGCCGGCGGACCCGCGGTTCCAGTCGGATGCCGGTACCGGGGTCTCATAAATCTTGTAGGTGACCCAGGTGAACTCTGAGGCTCAGAGCTCACTGAAAACTGATCAGGCCTCTGTTTAGTTTAACAGGCCCTTTTCAGTGACAAGTGAAGGGTTCAACAAATGCACAAAACAGATATATATTAGTTGAAAAACTAATGGCTTTTAAAAGAATGTTTGACAATTGTTTAGGGCTGTCTGTAGATCCATTATACTGATAAACGACCAACTTGGTCTAGGCCAAACTGGAGATGGCCAGCCAGAAAACAACCTTGGGTTTTAGGTTTTTTTTTTCCCTTCCCCTGCACACTCTCCGTTTCTTTGGTGGCTTCATAAGAGCCACATGTGCTGTGGTGGTCAGGAAGACTTAAAGAAGGCAGCAAAGGGTACCTGTGCAGCTTATATTTAACCTTGCAATCAAACTGGAATTAAGCAAGGCTGCAGATGCCCCTGTTGACCTGCTATTGACCGCCTGAACTTCTAAGTTAGGGTCAGTTGGGGCCCAGAATAGGAGGTCAAAAGCTGGTCAGTGCTCTTCAGCTCCAGCATGTTGAATAGAGAGACTTTATTGCTGTGATTTATGCAATTTGCACAGACAGGTTAAGGAGACCTTAAAACATGCCACAGTGCTCACTTACACTGGGTACACCATCCACTCGGAAAATAAATTCTGATTGTCCATATGAAATCTCTTGTGGATACGCCTTGAAGGATTTTACCCTCTGTCCTCCAAAGATTCATTCCCACACTCGACCCCTGAACGTGACAGGGTTAGTGTTTCCAGATTTATTTAAACGATACGAACGCACCCAATGAAGCACTTTACAAAGCTGATTAATTGCAAAGGCAGAATAACAATCAGTAATGAATTATTTTGGGAGGAGGAACAGCTAACTCGTAGAAAAGTTAAGATCTTAAATCAGTGGCAATTTGAACACAGCAAAGGCTAATTTTTAACCCATCCACAGATAGCAAAGTTTGGTGTTCCCTTCCCAGTTTTTACACGTCTTCTTTTATGTTCCAGAAATTCTAGAGCTGAGGGGAAGCTTTCAGGTAAATTATGGAGAAGAATTCAAAGAAATTAATAGCTCTTACCACTTTGCAAGCAAAAATATTCAAAAATAGGTGTTTTTTTTTGGTCCTGGTGAAGCTTAATATAGATTAAATTGATATTATCTTCCCCACCAAAAGCATTTTCAATGTTTGCACTACCTGTTGCTCAAACTCTAGGTCTTCCTCGAGGAGAAACTGCCAGTGGTGATGCAGATGTTCTGACAGCCTCATCTCTGACCACCAGACTTGTTTTAATTTGTGATCAAAGTAAGAAATTGAACCCTGGTCGTCGAAGGTGAAAGGGTAGGGCATTTTAAAAGCCTTTTAGTGCTACCTGTTCTGTGTTGTAGTAGTTCATAACTCCTTAGTGTGTGTTGCCTTGATTTAATATGTCTAATTTAACAAGATATTAGTCTGCAATAGGGTATAATTGCATCTGACATAATGGAGGAGAGAAAAAATGTAAAATTTGCCAACTTCTACTGAAAAAAATGGCTTTAACAAACATGTAGCTACTCATTTCTATAGGTATTTTAAGGATGTACTTTTAATAAGCATATTCTATGCCCTAAATTATATTTACCTGAAGCTGAAGGATGGCTGAGCATGCAGTGTTGGAATCTGTCAGGTAAGTGCAACTTTATTAATAAATATATTTATAACCAGCTTCAGAACAGATCAGCCCTGGCGGTTAAATAATAATTTGTTTTTAAAGGAACTTATACATATTATTTAAAGTGATAGACTAGTCTGTCATAAGCATAACGCATATTTTCAAGGCTGCCAAAATGTGTATTTATCTGAAAGCCTGGAACAGATCCAAAAGACACTTCTCAAGTCAATAACACACAATGCAACCTCCTATAGAAGTGTCTTTCTATTTTCAGGAAACATAGGGAAAGCTACCATTTCCTTACTTAATTTATTTTTTTTAATTCAGGGGTTAAGGTACACACTGCTGGCCACTGGTTTACACATAAAAGGGTCTGCAAACAAGTAAGAGGAGTAAAATATGATCTCTCACTGATCTACAGAGCTAGCGCTGACAGCTGTGGTCTTGTTTTAGCCTGCTGTGTGTGCTTACTTGAAAGCAAGGCAGACTGTCCTCCCAAAGCACTGAAGAGTGTTCTTTTTACTGTAAGTTTCCACAGATCACCCTAAACTTCTCTCAGACCACAGAAAAAAAATTTGCCACGTGTATTGTTATTGATCAGTTGGTGTTTTGCAAAGACATAGTCATGACTCAGCTGGTGGTTTGCTGTCCATCGTTTAACAGCGGGGTCGTTGGCTGGGCTCCTGGGTGGTGATGAAGCCATCACAGAATGAACACTGTGAATAAAGACGTAGGAGATGAGATACCTAACATCCCATGTCTTTGGTGATGCTAAAGAACAGAAGTATAACACAGTGTGAAGTGCAGAGAACAGTAATTTTCACTACGACGTTCTTTGTGAAAAGGACTTTTCTTAGTAGACTGTCTGTCCACCCAAATTCCCACTGGTTATTTTTTTTTCTTCATGCTCTTCTCAGCCTTCCTGATGTGGTCAGCTGGTAGAAGATCCTGTTGTCTATCTCTCACTACCCAAAGCTATAGCTGTTGGTTTGCCATTGTGACTTTCACGTGGGGAGTCTATCCTCTATTCCTAAAGAAGCTGTGACAGAAACCTAAGAGAAGAGAATCTCATTTCTGAGCAGGTCTAAATTTTTTTTCAAGCATTTCTGCAAGCAAAGAAAATTGAAACCCAACAGTATGAGAGTAAAAGATATTTGGAGGTTCAGTTCAGGGGAAGCTTCAAAGCTAATTTGAATCCTACCCAAGTTTCATCTAAAACTTGAGCTAGATTTCTCACAGGAACACACTCTT
>NW_008587047.1:15769-28920 GCF_000691845.1 Merops nubicus | reverse complement strand
CTCTTTCCATGTACTTCTGAAGTTTGGCTCCAGATAGAATTGCAAATACTGCAATAATGTTGGGTAATTCTTTGTGCATTGATAGTTATGCAAAGCAAATCAGTCCCAAAAGGAAAAATAAAACCTTCCCCAAACACTCCAAAATATTTCGTTTGTGATGGGTACAATGTGCAAATATCAACTTTTTTTTTATTTTCTAAGTATAAAATATATTCCAGACTGGTGTTGAGAATTGTGAGAAGAGAGAATCTTACCTCTGTAAGAGGAAAATTTGTTTTGGAAAATATAACATATTCAAGCAGCAGCATTTTCAGAAGAATTTTGTGTCTAAAATTAACATGGTGCTGATGAAGAAAGAAGTACTTTTGATTGCAGCTGGTCAGTTTTGGATCAATATGCTTTTTAAATGACTAAAAAATTGTATGATTTGGAAAGTGACAGCCCTAAACATAACCACAGCTCCAGTGCAGGAAGCCTTATTTCCAGTTTCTGAATCATCTAATGGGAAAGATGAACAGAGTCACAGGTAAGATATACCTGATTTTTTGTACCTGTATTGCAGCAGCCTATCCAAGTGCAGTTCATGAATTTTGATGCTCCTTATCACTGCCAATGCAAAAGCCTTTTGACTCTTAGCATTTATAGCACAGATCAGGAAAGCCTCAGACAGCCCTGAAGGGTTGGGAAGGGTTTGCCTTTAACATATCAAGCTGAGTTTTGGTGCCTCTGAGGTCAGAGCTGGTGAGAAGTGAGTGAAAAGTTGGATGGGTGAGTTGTGACACTTATACATTTGTCTGCAAAACAAAATAAAAATCGTTATCAGCTGCCAGGATTTGGTCCAAATGGCAAATTTCAGCCCAAGAACAGATCAAGACTAAGCCTGCATATGGATGAAGTAGGTCCAAAGTGAAGGTTAATCTGGTTATTAATAATATAGCATTAATGCTCTGTCATAGAAACATAACAGGTCTTTCATCTTTGTGTGGGGAAAGGGCAAGATCAAAAGGATTTTGGTGCTTAATGTTCACCCAAATGCAACATTTAGACTTCAAGTACCTGGTGGCTAACCCTAAAACCCAAAACTGTACATGAAGTTCCCGTTTTGGATTTATCTGCACACTTTACAAAGAAACTCCAAACTTGACTTACTGACATGTTTTCTCACCTTTGACAATAGACCAGAAAGATGGAGTGTTGAGTATTCTCCTTATACTTTCACTGTCTTTGAAAAGCAAATTCTTAGCCTGCAAACTCCTAAGCAGTTTGGACTTCTGGGTGTTCAACACTCTGTACACGGTGAGAAAAAAAAGTAGATTTTCAGTCAATTTTACGACCAAACTATTCAGTCTGGCCTTCAAATAGAGTCAGCTTTCCTGTCCTTTACCAAGAAACTTGGAAACTGGCTTATTCTTCATTATCTTACACAACAAAGACTATTTATTATATTTGATTCCCTATATTAATATCTTAAATGGTTCGTTATCATGCCAGGACTGGAGAGTTACTCAGACTGATGAGCACAGAGGAATCCTAAAACTCTGGCAATGTGAAACATGTTCTTGAGTGGCTTCTATAGGAGGATGCTCTAAATAACTAGATTTGCAGCTAGGGTTTACATTTTAATGTGAAAGCAGGTGGCTTCTTAGTTTTATCTTCCAGGAGTACACTGTGGAACAGACAAACATTGACTTTTGGCTTTGTGGCTGGCAAAGAGAACCATCTCATGGACTTCATATAGGGTGGCTTTACCTTCCCATAAATAAAGAAATCTATAACCTCAGACTCAGGTATTAGGTTTATTTTCCTAAGGCTAATTGTAACTTGTGTTCAAAAGAGCCTCATGAGAAGTCAGGTTAGAAACAAAAATACTATCTGCTTTTAAGCAGACCATGAAACCCCGTCTAAGGTCAAAACTGAGGTCATGAAGAGGATAATATGGGTTTAGCATGCAGTGCAGCTGCTGTATGCTGTATTTAGCCTGCAAATAAAAAAGGAGCTTTTGTTTCCACCACTGTTACTCCCTGCCTCTTTCTAAGTAATTTCTTCCCTCTGCTAGCAGTTAACTTTAACGTGTGTAGATGTGACAGCCACTGATTTGCTTTAAAATGTCTCATTTCAGAAATAAAGCAAACAGGCACAATATGAATTTAATAGGTTGAATCTCTCTTGAAAAAATTGTATTTATGAAGGTGCATGCTCTTACAGTGCCAAAATATTATCTTTTTTTTTTTTTTTGGTGGCAGAATTGAGTTGACTTCCACCATAGGATGGGATGCCATTAAATTCTGCAATATTGGGCAGGAATCAACAACAAACCAGGCTCTGACTTAGTCTTGACTGACAAAGGATCTAAGGAAGCAAATATGGTTGGTAAGGAGTTAAATTGAGAAGAAATCAAATAAATAACCCCTCCCTGGCTCTATATCCCTCTCCAACTCCACAGTGACCAGCCAGAGAACGAATCAGTTGAGATTTTTTTTTTTTTTTTTTTTTTTTTAGTTTTCAGTGAAAAGTTGGAAAAGGCACTTTCCAGAGATGAATGAAGAGGACTGCACAGATTTAATCCACTAAACAGAACCATGGGATAAAAAAAAAAAATCTAATTCCATTATTCAGAGGCTGCTGAGTGTATTTTACCTTAGGGAAATGTACTTCTACTCATTTTCATGACTCTATAGTCCATTTCAGCCTCTATGCTTGAAAATTAACAGCACGTTAACAGGACTATTGCCTGTACTTGTGGAACTGTCTGTTTAGGATTAGGCCATTAAATATTGATGGAGATAATTGTTCCTGCACTTGAACAGCATAAGGATAGAACTGGAAGTAGTTTAACTGGCATTTGCATTTATGCTTGGTAAACAGAGCTGGGTTTGGAAGTGCTGAACATCCAGTATTGTCTCCTGCACAGTTCACATTCCAAGGCATCGCTGATCCCAAATATCAGTTTGATAAAACATTGTAGAAAAGGTTAAATCAAATAATTCCAGCAGCAATTTGTCACATCTAAATAAATAAATGTAATGACAATACATAATAAAACGCATCTAATTGTCCTTTAGTAATTAAATATTCTTTTTTGAAGGCTCATCAGTCACAGTTTCTCATGGTTCCAATTTTAAGTGTCACCTTTTTTTTTTCTGCATGGACTTTTGAAATTGTGTTTAGCTACAACAGATTTTCAAAGCCAGCTATGCACTGGAGTAGGGCTGGCTTTTAATTTCTCGTGTGTTTTCCATTAGTTTTACTTTTTAACTCCTGTTCCCGAATAAGAGAGTTTGTCAATTGCTCTGTGTGACATACATCACCCAGGAGGAAATAGTTTGCTCACACCCAGTTTTCTACTTCACTAGGTAAGACAATTTATCATGCAACTGGTCGATCAGATAAGGAGGACCTTACCCTGTGATCACATAGTCCCCTGCATCATTTTACTCAGTTACTCCGAATAAACTCGTTATGAACTCTTTGCAAATGTGATCTGTCTGGGATGCATCAAGGGGAAACGACTGACAGTTGAGCTTGAGAAGACCATTTAAGTGAGGTGTACAGCACGCCTTGAGGAAAGGCTGTGCTCGTGGGGTGATGTTCCATGTGCATTAAGGAAATAAAGGGAATGGACCTGTTCTCTGCAAGCCCGACGTTCTCCCTGACTTGTATAGGTGAGTGATGCATAAAAAAACCATTCAATTCAATAACCTGAATTACCTTTGGCGTGATAAATGACTGCTAAAAACTGTGAGCTTCTCTCTATGGGAACTACACTTACTTGGCCACGAAGAAAATGTCTGGAAGTTATATCGGATTAAAAAACGTGCTGCGGCTGTTAACGAAGAGCCCCCTGCACTGGCTCTGAATATGATGCCCATATATCAAAGACCTCTGACATTGCCTGCCACTCGATCTGGACACAGGAAATACGGGATTCCAGGCAGATGAGAGCTGAAACTGAAGCTCCAAAAACCTTCCTTGTGCAAGTGATTAGCCGCAGCTGTTTCGCTTCACATTTCGGAGCACTTGAACTCTGCAATCTGCCACATTTTTACAGGACTGCATGTGCAGAGGGTAAAAAAAGGTATCATGCCCTGGCTAGACAGCAGATGTGGGGATCAAGAAATGTCTCCATTAAGAGAAAAAATAAATGAAAAAAAAAAAAAGAGCACAAATTGGGAGGCGAGAGGAAGAAATTAAAAGGAGGCTATCAGAGCAAGCACAGGAAACAAATCTGTTTTCCCAAGATAAAAGGGGTTAATTCTCCAAATTTTTCCACAAATGTTACAAGAACAACACAATTATTCTTGAAAAACATCTTCGCACTTCTAAATCTGCCCAAAGGTACAAATTTTTTACGTACAAAGACTCCAAAGTCTCAAAATTCAAATGTCACCTCTGTATTTGCCTGTTTAGTATAATGAAAAGGTTTGCTCAGTGTTATTTCAGGATGAGGTCTCCTCAAGCTGAGAACAGCAATACATAATTACTAGCCTACACAGAAGAAATAATATTAAAAAGCCAAGCCTGACATTTTCACAAACTCTGTTGGTGTTCTTAATTCTCCAAGCTCCAGTTCTGTGCTGTAACAAGAGCACACAATGATGAACATTTGCTCGTAGAAATCCCTTCTATAAACTGACAAAACCTTTTGATTCTACAGTTTTGGTCAAATAGTTATTTAAAACCTGATCCTATTGCACAGGAGCTTATGGGACACTTTCCCACTGACTCAAAATCTGACCAGAATTGGTGCTTTCAGTGCCAACTTCTTGTTGAAGTTACAAGAGATCTGATAGCAATATAACATTTTTGGAAATGCATTAAATGAGGAGTCAACTGATTCATGCAATGAAGGAATATAGCAATTCAATGTAAGAAGAGTCTGAAATATAGTAAAGAAATTACAGATATTTGCAGACGTAGATGTAAAAGGAAGTTGTATGAAAGATTTAAAGAGAACTTTACTGTCTCTGCTCTCCACCAGCAAAAAGCTTTACTCAGGAAAAACTCTTTGAGTTCTTTCTGTTGACTTTTTAGGACTTAAAGGTATTTGAGCAGAGGTGCTTCACTGTGCTATACAAAGAAAATGTTGGGGGACAGTCAGTCTCCTGGGTGTCTTGAGTAAGGAGCATCTCAACACAGAAAATCTTGACTCCTGAGCTAGCAAACTATCAAGTAAACAATCAATCTTTGGCAAAGGATGTGAATCCTCTTTATCTCCGTTGCTGGAATGAGAGTTTATTTTAACGAGCTTCTCGTTTGCAGAAAATAACCTGCAAGTTTATTTATTTATGTTATTCAAGTTTAATACTTGAAAGTTTCATCTTTCCTGTTTCAAGGGTGTGGGGCATTTTTTCCCCTTGTGGGACAACACGTTCTGTCTATCCTTGTGTGTAATAACAACAGACACACTCTTGTTTCACCTGAGGTAGATATTTTGTGTGGGAGAGGACAGATTTCATCCGCTGTGGTTGAAAAGTTGTGATTACTGAGCCCTCCTCCCACTCCCACCTTTTACTCAGTGAAGACAAAGCCCTGAAGGTTTCCTACATCTTGAAGTAGAGCTGACCTCTTTTACACTTCCTAATAACACAAACGTTTTTTCTTACACCTCCATCACAGCAAACTTTCAAAACTGGTTAAAACCTACTGGCAGTGACAGAAGAAAAACAAAAAGCACGAGGCTGGGGCAGCAGTGAGGTGAGTAAAGTTCTTGTTTTATCAAGAAAAGGGACAGTTTTATCTCACTTCTCATCATTTTGTGGGCTCGTCATGAAGGAAGCCATTTTAAGAAGCTTTATCATACTTGATACCTTTCATGAAACCCTGCGTGTGGGCATAAAATTAGAGCAACACATCCTCTGCTAAAAAATCAATCATAATCATGACAGGCTCAAAAATAACCTGGGATCATGATGCAAGAAGATAAAAAGAAAACATTGGAGATTTTAGAAATATTTTTTCCCCTGAGTGATCCCATTGGTTTCCAAACATACTTGATTTGAAGGGGTGGGGAGGGGAAAGAAAAGGGAGGAAGGGGAAGGGGAAGGGAAGAGGAATAAGAAAACACTGGAGATTTAAAAATATTTTTTCCTCAAATGATCACCTAGGTCTTAAAACAAACTTATTTGAGGGGATGGGGAAGGGTAAAGGAGGAATAGGAGGAAGGGGAAGAAGAGGATGAGGAAGGGAAAGGGGAAAGGGAAGAAAAAAGGGAAGGGAAAAGAAATTAAATGGGGAAGGGGAAGAGGAAAGGGAAAGGAAAGGGGAATAGGAATAGGAAGGAGAAGTCATTGGGTAAGCCTAGTAATAAGGGAAACTGTGTTGTTGGCCAAAAAAGCAGAAATGTACAGAAATTAAGTCCAGTAAAACCTGTTTCTATAAAATCAGATACAAGATTAATTCTATGCTCCATTGAGAACAAAGCTGAGAAAGCAGCCAAACTACCCAGAACTGGCAAGAAAAATTAAATTCAGTGTAAAGCACCTTCGTTAAATTAAAATGCACTCTGAAACTGGTAAGCCATTTCATAAGTTTCATATTGCATTGAATTTTCTCAGACAGGGTAAGGAGAAGAAAAATGTCTTTCTATGAGGTACACAATGGGAGAGGAAAGAGATGAAATTCTGACAACACCAAGTTAAACATGGTCTTGGAAGGAGGCAAAAAACTGGTGAAACCTGAACAGCTGATAGAAAGTAAGAAAGACAAACAAATTGAGGAAAATTTTGACATGAAGATGACAAGCAAGAGGCTTGAAATGGAAAGGCTGTCATTTAGAAACACAAAAAAAAATACAGAAAACATGTGGGTGTCTGCAAAGACCTCTGCCCATGCGACACTGTGAAAGTCTGAGGTAGCTCTGAGTCAGTTTTTCTGAAGGCCTTTGAGGAATGAGAGTTTCTCCTCAGCACTGCACATGGCTTTCCTGGAAAGGCACTGTAGAACTTTGACTCATAGCTCCAAAAAAAAAATAGTAAGAGTAGGACAGGAACATGGCAAGGGCTCATAAAATTTGGAAGGGCACAAAGACATTGAGTGTCAGCTGATGCATGAACGTTTGTGGAACTAGCCATCACCTGAAGTCTAGAGGAGAGAATCTCTTGGATGTACGTGGAGCATGGTTGCATCCAGCAAGGGAAGAAAGGGAATCCTTTAAATACAGTGGAAGAAGATTGTAGAAGTTATAAAGGAAGTCTGCTCATGGATGAAAGTGTGGTTAGAAGGCAGTAAGGAGGCAGATGAATCATGGATGTGAAGGATTCGACATCCTGGTGTAGGACGCTCTGAAACGGTGACTCAGGCCCCGGCAGAGACTCAAAATGAGGAGAAGGTTGTCAGCTCCCTAGGGCTTGTTTAATTTCAGGATTTGTTGTAAAATATCACACTGAAGTCTGGTTTACCACAGAAGGTCTGCAAATCTCGGTGTTGGTTGGGAACAGTCATTTTAACACTTCTAACTCCTGTAATTCCACTGAGAACTGGAGAATCTTGAAGACAAAGAGCAGCAGAGTGTGTAAGTCAGAAGCAAATACCCCAGTTTTCACTAAACTTCTCAAATTCATCTTTCTTTTATTACATTATCTCCTTTTATTCCCTCTGTTCCCTATTCTTTCTTTTTGTGTCCTTCCTTTCTCAGCTCCTTCTTCCCCTGTTCTAGTGTTTCTTTTTCTTTGTCCTAACAACATTGCTTTTTTTCCCCCCATTCCTATAAATTTCCCACTGTTTTTTTCTAGCTCTAGATTAGCACAAAACCACCTTTCCACTTTGCTCTCCTCTATCTTCCTTACCTCTCCTCTTTTGCACTCCCTTCCTTCATTTCTCTTTTATTTTCTTTGCCTTTTCACTACATTCTCCATGCCAGAACTCCAGCAAAAGATCAAAAGGGAAAACCCAGCAACACAAATTAGAGATTTGATGGCAGCCAAGTGTAACTAAATAAAAATGCTTCTGCATTAGCCACAGTTACTAACAGCATTTAGTAGTTGGTGATCTGTAGTTTTTACCAGGTGAACAAGAGGTTAGAATACATAAGTAGGTAGAGCAGGCAGCAGAGTAAAAATTGCATTTCCTCAAACTTGTTCAAAGCAGCACATCTTTCATGGGCTTTTTTTCCCCTTTTTTTCTTCTTTAGTGTGAAGTGAAAGCTTAAAAGATGTTTAATGTAAAACGTGGCTTGAGACACGAGTTACCTAAACTTGTGTTCTCCCTCCCCCAGTGAATATAATCTCATTTAACTTTCTGCCACTAAAAGACAGAAGTGAGAATGGCATTTAGTGATGGGAGAATTAGTATTATTCTACACAGCTTGTTTTAAAGGATGCAATCACCCAGATGTTGCTGCTGTCAGTAGAGCTGCAATACTGTGCATGTTCACACTTCAGTATGCATTAAAAACATAGTTTATAAATGTATGAGATGCATAACGCTGTGCCTATATGGAAATATTATTCTAACTTACCTTAATTGTATTCAATAATCACATTTTATAAGCTTTTAATTGACTAGTATTTAGTGTTTGGCAATTAAATGATTGTAACCAACCATCCATTGAAGTTAATTATCTGTAGAGTGTGCTGGTCACTGTAAGTATTTCTTTTACTATGTTCAGGATGTGGCATTTTTCCAATTTCTTAATGGGCTACATTTAGAAAGGGAACTACAGCAAACCTGTTATCTGTAGCATGTGTATTACAGAAGAATAACTCATATGACAGCAATCTTGTTAGAGGCTGTTATGAACAACACTCACCACAGGCCATATCTTAAGCTGTCAGTGTAGTTACTCTGAGTTACACCAGCTGAGGATTAGGGCCCCTGTATGATTGCAAAGAATGGCAACTCCTTTAGATGCATCAAATCTTTCAAGATAAAGAATGTCAGTATAAAGCATAGCTGAGTTAAAAAACAATATTTCTGAGAACGGTGGAGTAATATAAGAACAACTACACTGAAGACAGTGCTAGTTCCTCTGTGTTTACCTCCGTGTAGGGCTTGGGTTGGTCTTGTGCAGCAGAACCAGCTGTGAGGTCCTGAAGGCATTTCATTAGTGCAAAAATAAGGCTTGAAATTGAGGAAAAAAAAAAAAAATCAATTTAATTACTTGTGTCAAGTAGCATTCTCTATTTTCAAAGAATGTAATAGAAAATTAACATGATGAAATTAACTGCTGAAATATTCTCCCATCTGTAGTTAATTGTTTCTCTCTGTTAGGGCAGCACTTCTTACAAACATTAGCCCAACGTGTCGTACGTGCCATTCATAGAAATACAGGAGGTTAATAGAGACTGAGTGGAGGTTTTGCTAGGTCAGTGGGGAAGAAAATACTCTGATGTCATACACCACCACTGGCCAAACTACAGGTTTTGATCCATATACAGTTTTGAATGAGAATACAGGCAATTTGTGATGGTCCTGGTGGTGGACTGGGAGCAGATAGTGGTCCAGTCCTGTGATGGAGCTGTGGTGTCCCTGGGATGCACCTCATGCTGTGAGCAGCACCCTTGCACATTCCCCACTCCAGAGACCACCTGATATAGAAGATTCAGGTTTTGTGGATCTTAACAACATCAAGCTTTGATATGGGTCTTGCAGGACCAAGTGGTTTTTCTGAACTGGTATGTACAGTTGAAGCAACATCTAACAAAATGGAGATGTTTTTATATAACTTTAGGTCTTTACCAGGTATTGAAGATCTTTACAATGACAACATCAAGCCTTCACTCATTGATTCAATATTTCAGTCTGTGGTTTCATACAACAGCAAGGATGCCAAGGTCAGTCTGGAGAAGAGAAGGCTCTGAGGTGACCTTATTGTGGCCTTCCAGTATCTTAGGGGGGCTACAAGAAAGCTGGGGAGGGACTTTTTAGGATCTCAAGTAACAACAGAACTAGAGGGAATGGGGCAAAGCTGGCAGTGGGCAGATTCAGGCTGGATGTGAGGAAGAAGTTCTTCCCCATGAGAGTGGTGAGACCCTGGAATGGGTTGCCCAGGGAGGGGGTTGAGGCCCCATCCCTGCGGGTCTTTAAGGCCAGGCTGGATGAGGCTCTGGGCAGCCTGATCTAGTGGGAGGTGTCCCTGCTCATGGCAGAGGGGTTGGAACTGGGGGATCCTTGTGGTCCCTTCCAGCCCTGACAGATTCTGATCTGTTTTGGCAGAGGACTTTGGAGCCCTGGTGGCTCAGTGGTTGGACTTGACGATCTTGGAGGTCCCTTCCAACCTAAAGGATTCTATGATTCTATGAAACACACCCTTCACCAGAGCAGTTATAATGGACCAGTGCAAAAGTAGTTGCAGAACTGGAATTTTATTTGTGATTTTTAAGAATTTCCACAGGAAGCGTCTCTTCATTTTCACATCCAAATTATTCTTTTGCAGCTGAATCTTGGACTAGGTGTATTTACTTATAATCTTTTGTGGTATGTTGCTTAGAAAATAACTTCTTAATCTCTTAAATGAGTGTCTGTAAATTGTCTGCAGGAGCTCACCTAAATGAAAGTTCTGATCCAGGTGTCCAACCAAGCAAGATTAGAGAAGTTATGGGAACAGTAGCTTTATCTTTGGGATACTGACACAAAGATCCAGAAAAAAGACATAAAGCCCTATATTAGGTGTGCAGCAATGCTTTGTCTCCCCTTTTTATCCAAATATGTGATACATTTTGAATCTTAATCTATTGATAGTGAGCAAACCAACAACAGTAACACTTCCCCTCTCATCAGTACAGAGAAAACTAGATCTCACCATGTCTTCTGCTGGTCTCATGTCATTGGACTTGTTGCCAGAGGAGATGCAGATCAAGAACTTCCAGTGAGATCAGCAGAAAATTACATCCTTAGGGTAGGTTCAGAAAACTTATCCTGAAAGAATAAAGAAAGGAAAAGTGTTCAATGTTCAGCTTTTCAAGGCTGGAGCAGTTTTATGCATGATTAAAACAGGAACAGGTTTTTGGTACCAGGAACTATTGCTGCTGGTAGCTGAGACCACGGTGGCCACAGTGTGGATCAACCCCACTTGAGGAATATAAAACTCTTTTCCACAAATTACCAAAATCTTCATGCAGAAAGAAACCACAACAATTATATTCAGTCTTCAGTCTCTGAAAAACACAATTTAAAAATGCATATACAAGGAATTTTCAAAGAAAACATGCTTAAAGATTCTTTTTCCAGTAGTATTTTGCCTGCAAACATGACGTGTACCTGTTATATGTACAGTGCTGGACTATTTGTTAAAAAATGCTAATGGATAGTGCTGAGTTGTCTCAAATGGATCCTGTTGCTTTTTTTTATAAGTAACATTGGTTTATTTTTTGAAATAATTTTGTAGCTTTGCACTGTGAGGATTTAAGAGAAAAACTTGAGAGAACTGATCTCTGGGGAAACTTTTGGCTTTCTGGGCAGAGAAATGCTTTGATAAATACAGAAAAGAGAAGAGGAGGCAGAAAGGATAATCTTCACTGGCTTGATCTGGTTAAAAGGAAACTCAAGGATGCAAACAAATATCTTTCTAACAAAGGAGCAAGAAGATTGCTCATGGACCTTATTGCAGCAATGAATAGGGAGACACTGACTTTTCAAAACCTTGTGAAACCCAAGCAGCAATTGCAAGCTACAAATTCTGATCAGCTTGTTCCTAACATTTTGGATGCCAGCTCTGTAAAAATAAACATATATAGTCATGATATCTGAAGAACTGAAGCAGTGAAGACGTCAGCTCCTTTCTTTCAGCTTAACATTGCTCCTCTGCCAAGGGACAGGAGAATTTAATGCCTTGTGTGACAACTTATGCATGGAAGAAAGACCACCACAGAGCTAAATAGTTGCTTCATGTGAAGCTACCTGGTCAAAACCCAGAATTTTCAGTTCTCAAATAGAATGCCAACAGATGACACCCAACCAGAGACTCTCTTGAAGAGGGTCTCCAACCTTTTTGCACACTTTTCTTACAGCAGTGTTTTTTTTTCAACAGGTCTCTGTACTTTTTAGCTAGGAGATCTAAGGCAAAAGCTGCTCAAAGACTGTGTAACCTTACACATCACACCCATCTGTTTTGACAAATGCAAGCCAAGCTGCAAATGTGCCCGTGATTCAGATAAAAAAAGATGTTTGACCTCTACAGTGCCTCTTATAAGTGTTTGAAGCTCATGACTGTTTGGAGTCATGGCTTTGTTTTCACAGTTTTACCTGTAGTCCTTGTTGTGTACCTACACCCCACCGTTTAGCAGAGTTTCCCAATGTTAATAACATGGTGGATGCATACAAAACTCCATAAAAAATCCATGGCCCCATCCCAGTGACTGAAGAATTTTTCCAAAAATTCCAAAAGAGGCCTGTATGCCAGACTTCACCCTCATAAATATAAGTGACTGTTTTTCATTGCAGAGCCAGCTCAATTTCTCTTGCCTCTTCAGCTGTATGTATCTGCCATAGTGTTGTTTTTGCCAGGTCACTAATTGCCTGTCACTAATTGTAGCCTACCTGGAAACACTGCCCAGATAAATGAGACCAGAATACGTCTGCCCAGCTCAAACCAGCTGCATTAATTGAGTGTAAACTGTGTTTAGTTGCCATACGTGTGGATACAAGGGGGTCCATTTAACCCTAGGAAGAGGTAGAAACAGATAGTCATGATGAACAGGCTCATGAACTAATTAATTCTTCATAATCCATGTTTCTTTTTTAAACTTCTAGTTAATTTTGCACTGTAAAAGGGCCAATACACACACATGGAGTAAGTTACTGTTCCTTGCTTGAGGTCATGGAAATTTCTAATAGCTTAGTGCCAACACTTAGAGACTTCTAGATCTCTTGCTTTCATCTAATAGTACATGGGATAAATCCTGTTTATTTCCACTTAAGATGGCTGAACAAAAATCGAGCCATATTTACCTCTAGGAAGGTTGATGTTTTTCTCTTCAAAAGTATTTTTGAGTATATGTTCACAGTAGTTACTCTGGTATTCTTATTAGTGATGGATTGCTGATGTTAACATACCTCAATATAAGATATAAGCTCTCTCTGCATTTTTGAATGAGAGTTGAAACAGGCTCAGTGGAAAATTATCTTTATGCCTGTGGAAAGAGCTAATAGGTACAATACTTATTATACAAGTGCTAAAAACGTTTGTCAGTATAAATTCTTTAATGGTGTCAAAA
>NW_008587047.1:3951-15738 GCF_000691845.1 Merops nubicus | reverse complement strand
GTCCTTGTGTAGCAGGATAGTCTCTGGTGGGTATTTTATTTTATTGCTTATTGTACTTCCTTAGGACCAGGGCATGGTTTGTTCTTAATGGAAGCCACAAAATACATTTGGAAATGGAAGCTGAAGACTTTAAAACTGGTGATGAACACATTCAAGATATGATCAGGGAACTAACAAAGAAGTTAAAGCACTTAAACTCCCACAGAACAAGAATCCTGCTGATTCAAGAAAGCTGTAAGAAGACAAGAGGATGAACAGCCCCTGAAAATGTGAACTGTGGTAGTCTGTGGAAACTACATCTGTCTGAGCTCAGTAAGTGGAGGAAGTTTGAGGTCCTAATGACAGTGAGGCGCTTTGCCTGAGAAAAGAGTGCAGACGTGGCTGCTCCACTTTCCAGCACCATTAGATTTGCCACGCTTGGTTCAGCCTGGTTAACTCTTTCAATAATGCTATACTAGTTAAAGGTTTCCCAGCTAGGTTCCCATGGTTTCCCACCCCATCCCACCCACCTACTGAATGCACTCGCATGAACTGGGAAGGAAGTGTGAGCTGGAATGAGTCCTGCGACCAGCCCTGGGGCTGTGTTTTTTTCAGGTACACGGGCTATCTGGTCCAGAACGTTAACATGGGAAACTTCTACAGAGCCTTTCTGTTTTGAAAGCCAAAAAACCAAGCCAAATTCATTATTTTTTTTTTTTTTCTTACTTAATAGTATGATTGCTTCCAAAATAATTACACTATGGATTTATGTATGAATATGATGCATGTGGGAACTGAAAAGGAACAGCATACGAGACTTCAGTTTCCTAAAAGCCAATATCTCTAGGTGCAACTGTTTTCCCCCATTTTTGCTCATACTCTACAGAAATTACATTTCAAATGCATGTAACCTATGCCATTATAAGTAATGCACTCCAGGTCCCTAGTTTTTTGAGGAGCCAGTAGTGTCACGAGATGGCAATGCTACAAACAGAGAAGAGCGTGCTAATCCTGTGCCACACAAAATTAAGTACTCAGAAGATTCTGGTGTTTGTCCTGCTCTTAATTACAAGCCTTGGAGAAAAAAAAGGGTCATATATCATGCACAGAACTCCGAGGGCAGCTTTGTTGGTTTATTAATCCTAACGTGGTATCAGATCATAAAAATAATTTGACTGATTTGGTAATGTGATTTGGTAATGTTCTGATTAATGCATTACCACGAGCAGAAGAGACAGATTAACCATACCATGAATTGTAACACACTAATTCCTCACTGCAGCTCTAACAACGGAGTCACATGCAGTTTCAATTATTTTACATGTTTGGCAGCCATTCTTCCCAATGGAACAATAAGCATTAACACAATAATCTGAAAGAAGCTTATAAAAACATGGCTGCCATAAGTTCTCTCTATTAAGAAATATTTGACTTTACAACGCCAGTTTTGTTTTAACCATACCAAGTTCTACAATTAAAAGATCTTGATCTGAAAGCCTTGAAAATGCTTTCAAATTTGTCATGCTCCACTAGTATGTCCAATCATTGATAGTCTAATAAATTAGTGTTATTTCAGGAGAAATTAATGAAAAATTATGTGCGCCAGGGGTTAACATACTCTGATGAGAACGAGTTCTGAATTAAGCAGTGCTTTAAATTGGAGACACTTACTAGAAGAATGATGCTACAACTGCTGCTGCTTCTAATAATGTGCTTCACACAGAGCTCTTCACTTAGAGATTCCCAAACGCTTTACAAAGGCTGTAAATATCATATACTTATATTTTGCAGGTCACATATGGAGAAACTAAAGCCGAGAAGCAAATCAGCTAAAGAAACAAAAAGAGTCAGTGTCAGAGCTGGGATAAAAAGTTCCTGTCTTTTCTGTACACCCCAAACGCCTCAGAATTCTGAAAAAAAAAAATGGAAAAAGCATGCTTTCATTTGTTTCCACCATTTACATTTTAGTCCAGCTTGATCTGCTATTCCATCCATTATCCTAAACGTGCTACATTGTCCTGTGCCAGCTCATGAACGATGAATGAACATAGGATCTGGACATCTTGTTCAACCCCATTACACTGCCTGGATCAATAGATGTGCTGTTGAGCAGGTTGTACAGTGGAAGATGTTGTGTGTTCCACACACTTTCTTGCCCCCCAAGGCAGAAAGTGGGTAGTTGTCCATGCTCAGCTTCCTTGTGAAGAGACTTTCTCCTACAGTGGGACCATAGCTTCTTGGAAAGGGTAGCCATTTATCACAGCCCTAAATGAAAGCATTCCTTGGACACAAATGTCTTTTTCTTCCTTTGTCTAATTACTGAGGGGAAAAGTGAGAAGGAAATGTCAAAACAGTGAAACAGTGGTGTATAGAGAGCAGTCACTTTGGAGCTCAACCAGCTTTTGTGAAGGCCTGAGCGATTTGTCAAATGGTTGTGGCATAAGTCAAGCCCTGAGGTTGAAAGGTCTTGACCTAAGGAGTGCTGAAATCAGGCAGTATAAGCAAGAGGGCTGCTAGAAGTTTCAGCTGTAGTGGAGATGAACAATGATGGGTGCTGGACACAACAAAACCTCATCTGCATAATTCAGGTAAGGAATTTTATTGAATCTGACAAGTATGTGACAGGCTGAGAAAGAGAAAAGAACATGCTCTTGCTGGGAACCTTTAAAGCTCTTCAGTTAAGGTATGTGGAAATAAATGACAGCTAATCTCTTCACTAAAAAAACTGTAAACAATGCCATTTTACACAGGGCTCACCCGTGACCTTTTCATAGATCAGGCTATCCACTTTCAGGCCAGGCCACAGAACTTATCACAAACAATGTGGTGAATTCAGGTTGCTCAAGAAGAGATTTACTTCTCCCAACTGCTTCGTTGATACTCTCTTCACCAGGTATGCTTCAGCAGCAAGGTTATCACTCAAATCTAGGGCATAATCCCACATGGCAAACTGACAATCCATGTGGAGGTTTTTCAGTGGAAGTTTTTTTTTTGCTCTAGTTTAGTTTTGTGTTTTTTTTTTCTCTTTTTTTTTTTTTTTAAGTTTTGGCTTGCATGGGTCATACTGCAACTACAAATCTCAAGCTGAAAGGTCATAAGGTGACCAGACAACTTTTCTACATTGAGACCTGTTGACACTATTAAAGTGGCCAAGGCTTTTAAAATCCTTCATTAATCTTGACGTGGTCAGCTTCCCAGAATTTTTTATTTTAATTTTTTTTAACCACTTGATTCCGTTTTAAGTCTTCTCTAGGTAAACAATGGAGTTTAAGAAAATATAACTGGTGTTTTTCAAAATAAAAGTAAGACTCTGACTTTAGAGTCTTTAGACAATAAAGTCTTTGTATGCAACTTTAGTTCATAAGCACTAAGACAAATATAACCTTAATACACATACAAAACAGAAGCAATGGTTGAAAAACAAATCTAGCCTCTTTGTGATGTTTAACCTAATCAAATAAAATAAAAAATAACCTTGCAGGCAAGCAAGAGTTTTTATTCTGTGAATATCTGGGTTCTTGAGAGTTCTTTCTGAACACTGAATTTCACACAGAAATTACACTTGATATCTATATAGAGTTTCTTGCCAGATGCAGACCTCCAAACCTGACAGGAAAACGATTTGTTGTACAGGCTGCTGAATGATTGGAAGGAATGCTCAAAATCTAGAGGAACACAACGCAACTGTGACTTGCAGGAGCAGAAATTCAGCTCTAAAACTCTTCAGATAAATACAAACACAAAGATTAGACTGACTTTGTTGAGCATGAATCATAAAATCCCCAAGCACTTCCCTGGATTACTGGCACAACGATTTCTGCAGCGTACAGCACACATGCGTGTTTTTACCAATCCGTGGATCATTCCACCTAATGGGAAGCAGTTAAAAGTCCTGGCTGGATCAACTGTGGATCTCGGTGTTATAAGCAGTCCAATGCATAATTCACAAGGCTTAATGAATATTCCAATTCATGACAGCCAACTGGCTCCATAGGTCACACCTCCCAGTCTCATATAAATAAAGAATGAGATACTGGAAAGTGTACCAGCTGAACCCTAGTGAGTGCCAAAAACATGCATATTAATGAGGCACAATAAAAGATATACTTGACTCTCAGGAAGTGCCTCTATTGTTTTCCAGCTTTAGAGGGGGAGAGAGGAGAAGTTTGCAGTGCACCTTCCAATATATGGCACCGAGTGCTCCACGAAGCTTCCCCCTGGGGAGAAGAGGGAGTCAGATTGTGGCAATGGCATTTCACATCCAGCCTCATCAGGTCTATGACATCCTCTGTCATTCCCACCACAATAGCGAAATCCATGCTGGAAATATCCCCACCCTCGGCTCCCATGTTCCTCTGCAAGTCCTCATTTGGTAACTAAGGAAAGGAAGTGCTTCAGCAGTGCTGTTCTTTTATGTGCTCTGTTTAGACCTTGGAACAGGATGAATGGTAGCTTAGATGAATGCATTTGTGCCATTTTTCTTGGCCCCAGACGATGTTTCCTCACTACCATGACATCTGAACAGAAGGAGAAAACATCTCCCTTTTGTGGCAAGCTAATTTAATTTGTACCTTCCACCTAGGGGTAAATATGTTTGTCTGTCTTTCTAAGCTCTCTTTGCCCACTTTCTTTTCTCACGGGAAACCCTGCTGAGTCAAAAGCAGGATATTGCTTAGTGCTCTAACTTTATTTTAAAGTAATTTAATTTTAAGCATACTCACACCCACCCTAAAGTGAAGCAACTGTAGGAGCTCCGCTGGGACAGCCTTAATGACTTTTGCATGTCTCTTGTGTCAGAGACATCAAGGGCTTGTTGTTAGGGAGGTATTTGTCTTTTAAAATAAATGCTCTAAAACAAGACCTCTCTTTTGCCGTATCCTCAGCCCAAGATGTGTTTCTTTATTTTCAAAAATCCTACATCTTTGCACATTGACCACCACCTTTAAAAAACATCATTATGAACCATTGACCTTTGCTCTTCGTTGATCTGATGTTACATGTGATTTGACCTTGTTTTGTCTGAAAACTTTGTGGAAGGATTTGAAATAAACAATGAATGCATTTCTTTATGAAAAATGGTGGTGAAATATGACTCAGATGACTCACAATTTACATCCTCATCATCTGACTTACATCTGACTTCTTTAAATTGGCAAGTATATTAAGGGTGTTACTTTATCTAGCACTTAAAAGTTCCTGTAATTAAAAAAGCAATATAAGGTAAAGAATGGGAAAATAAAACTGAAATCCAAATTGAAGCATCATTTAAAGCCCATTTGGCTTTTAGTGACAGCATAACTTCTTTTATTTAAACCTTTTTATCTCATATTAGAGTGGCAATGACACACGCAAGAACCTACATATTAAGTAATTTCTTGCAATTTCTTCCCTTTAAAAAAAAATTCCATTTCAGTGTTATTACTAGGAAAATATTTTGTCATCCTGTCAGAGAAGAAAAAGAAAACACGCAACAGATAAAATGATAAAGTGTATTACTAATACATGCAGTAATAAATACCAAAGGTACTGATTTTACCTGCTTTTACCAGTAATTTGTTATTTGCATAAGAATGTATCAATGTTTTTTTTTTCACAATAATTTGTGCTCCGTGTTGTGATCAGAAATCTGCATTTTTGTCACGTTTAAAAAAGAAAATGTACGACATTTAAACCAATAAAGCAAATTTTTAATATCTGCAGTAATAAATATGGCATAAACTGTGATTTTACTTGCACAGGTAAAAATAACATAAAATTACATTGTTTGCATAAAATTTTATCAGTGCTTTTTCACAATGATTTGCACTCTGTGCTCTGGTCAGAAATGTGTATTTATCCTCAGCAAATCACACAGACTTAAGGGGAAGCAAATCTTGGAACTGGCCACGACATTTGGAAAGATTAATCGTGACAATATTGCTGTTTTGCTCTGAAAACTTCCTTCCATTCTGTTTCTATTGCCTCGGTGGTTTGTTTTTATAAACAAGCTGCATTTGTTAGGAAAAGGAAGCAGCTCTCTTATTCAAACTTATGGTTTTGGGGTCTAAATATGCAATACCGTGACAAACAAGTAACAGCCAACGTGTCCTCCAGAGCGAGCAGAGAAAGTGCAACTGCCTCTCCTGCCCTGGTCTGCTTGGTGTATAAAAAATACAAGATATAAAGTGGACAAAACATCTTCCTTTGCCTGTGTAGAGAGTTGTTCAGCCAGAATCCAGCACCCCTCTGCACCTTGCACAACTTCTTATCCGCTTTGAGGATAAAGGAGGGAACTCCTGGTGCAGAGATGGATGGGGAAGCAAAGCTGGTGAACTTGTTGATGGGTGGCCAGAGGTTGGATGGTGTGCTCATGTCTCACTTCAGTCAGGCTCTCAGACAGAATTTGGGCCCCAGAAGCTTTACCTGGATAAGTGTGGACCTCAGACCTGTGTTAGCAGATAGATGAAAGGCACGGTAGCCTGTGATGGGGCCAATTGGTCTATGTACCATGTCAGGAAAACCAGAACCAAGGTGCCAAAAGAGGGAGAGCAGTAAAAAAATACGGGGCTCTGAAGTACTTTTCTGAGTTCCACCTACTGGCCTCTTAAGTTCACAGTCCTTCAAACAAATTGCTCCGAGGTCTGGAGCTCTCACTTTAAGCTCCAAAGCTGGCTCTCAAGACTGGGCCTCTGACAAGGGTGGAAAACCTTGTTAGCAAAATCCCTTAAACATTTGCTTTGTTGCACAGTAAATTTGCCCTCTTTAAGGGTTATAAAGTGGTCTCAAAATGCTTGGCGTTAAGAAGATAGTTATCTTTAGGGCTATAAAAAGGTATTTCCAGCCTTATTGGTGAACTGTGTAAATCAAGGCCATCCACCCCTCCATTAGAAGCTAAGCTCTTAAGGCCTATGTGGACAAAGGACTTGGTTGTTTATGCAGCAACAACATCTGCTTACACTCAGCCTCATTGTCAAAGAGCTGTTGGTTAAAAGCACAGGATCTCCTTTCTCTCCATTTCATGCTGTATTATGTTTCATGCGGGAATATCTAGTCTCTGAGGCTTGACCACTGCTTTTATCTGCTGGACTTTAAAGACTTAGCTGCTTGTAGTGAGAACCCGTTCATCGCCTCCCCGGCAGTCCGCAGGGCCCGTTTCGATGGACGCTTGAAAAATTTGGTCTCCAGACACCTTTCTGCAAAGTATTAGCTTTCCTGTGCTGCTCTGAAGCTAAAGCTCCTGTGTAAACAGCTCTCTGGTTCAGTTTTAGATAAAACGTGGTGTTTGGGCCTGAATTCCTCAAATGCTACGTCTACACAACAAAAGGCTATTAATTACACTCAAACCACAAGACTCCAACGTGTTCTCCAGACCGTGTGGTTAGTATTGCTATCAAATAAAATGTTTCTGAGTTTTGCTTGCTGACACAATATACTTTTTTCTTACGCCCACGTCACTAATATAGTCAGAAGAGAGAACATCGTGTCGTAGTTAATCAGTTTTTTTAAGAAAGCACCTGAAGAAAAGAAAACCCCGCTGAAAATCGTTAAGGCTTCATTTAGCTACTTCCTATTATTTGTCAAGCATGCACTCTGAGATAGAAAATAGTTATATAAATTTGAATAGTAGTAGGGCAAAAGTTCCTGTCTCTAATTTGCAGGGTATAGTGCATTCAGGCGTTGTCCTGTACAGCTTAAAAATGCGTGTCCAGAGTAAACCCAAGACATATTTACAACTTACATAAGAGAGCCGTGACACAGTTCACAGAAACGACTGTTTTTCCTTGAGATGGTATTTTCACAGTATTGTACCAATTAATTTTACTGCAGCACCACAGCACATGTTTTAATAACATGAATGTCGAAACCACAGCCTGATACGAGCGTCACGCATGAAAATTTGAACAGATTTTGCAGAGGAAAAAAAAGGTGGAAAAGTTGGCATCTGACTTATTTAGGTACGCCTCAATGAATGTGTAGCCCCATGGCCCAAAATTTTAAGACGAAAAATGAAAAGTGGATGCAGGTGCAAAGGAGACTTGAGGCAGGGAAGCGAGGGCAAAGAGCAGGCAAATCAAAATAGCAGCTCAACGGGCAGGAACCTGGAAGATATCTTGGGGAAAAAATGACACCAAACCAACCGCTTTCAAAGATGGGTGACATAAGGCTTTCTGACCCAAAGTTTGGGGAGTCCAGCCTCCAAATATTTCCATTACTTGCACCATGCAATGCCTTCTTAAAAGTAAACAAAGTCCTGCTTTAAATAATTTTGCTGTTTCAAGCCTTTTCTGCCTCCTTGTGTTTCTGTCCTGGAAGCTTGCTGCTTTGATAGTTAGAATCTTCTAACTTGTGCTGTAAAAGTGCTCATGCACAGTGGAAATAAATGTGTTTTTCTTTTGGCGTTTTGGCTGAAGCAGATTTTCTGTGTCCCTGGTATTTACACATGGGTTTTTTTACAGGGAACAACTGTAGCCCTGCTTGGTACTGACTTTGCAGGCCACTAAGCTGTCCTGCTTCCCCAGCCTCTCTATTCTCCACCCCTGGAGGGGTTTCCAAGCCGTGGAGATGTGGTGTGAGGGACACGGGGCAGTGGGGACCTGGCACTGCTGGGGAATGGTTGAACTCAATGATCTTAATGATCTTTTCCAACCAAAACAGTTCTGTGATTCTAAAAAGAAAAGATAGCACCATACTTTTCCAGCCTTGTCTACCTGCAACAGCAGCTTTCATAAACCTCACCTGCAGAAAGACTGATACCCTGTTTCACCAGCTACACCAGCAGGATGTATGTTAAAACTTTAAGAATTTTAAGTGTTTAAGAACTCAGTAGTGATTTTGTTTTCAATCCAGGTATGTAAAGTGAATCAGCTGTTCTCTCTTTTGAACACATGTGTTCCCAATACAACAGCTTTCAAAAATACTTTCCCAACACTTTCTTGCAAAAACTGCTGAAGAATTAATACAGCATTTTGTCATCACAGTTGTTAAGATACACAGACATCTGTTTCTGTCTTCATCAGGAATAACTCCTAGGTAAATGAACAAAGCCAAGCTGATGAAATGTTAAGACATTCAAGAGTGTTTCTTTTTTATTTTTTTTTTTTTATTATTTTTTAAATTTAAATTCTGTCTTATTTTGCACACAGGGAATTTGCACCTGTTTAGCAGAATGGTCAGACTCAAGCATTTCAAGCAAGAAGCAAAAGGTTGGATTCAAAGCAGGGATGAAGTATGTCAGTACTTCTTCTGCAGGATGTAAAGAATTATTTGCATATGCTAATTCCTTCAGCTGGACAGACAGCAGATCTGGCTTTATCAGAAACATTCCTCCAGAACAGGATCTCTGTCCTGAGTCAGAGAAGATGATTGTTCTCTTAATTCAAATCTAATGTGTTCTCACCTAGTAGTTTCTTGCTCCCAGGGATGTTATCATGCAATCAGCCTTTTTAATTTTTATAATTGTTTAAAATGTTGATTTTCTTTTTCTCTGCTTCTTTTTTCCCAGATATTTTAATTTATGGAGAAAAATAAAAAAAATAAAGATGAAGCAGATTATATCATTGAAATTTGCTCCTCACTGGTGCACAACCAGCCAAGTGTCCCTCTGTCTTTTGCCACTTGTGGTGCTGGGTAGATGACAGTAGTGAAAAGCTATCTCCCCTACAAACAATGAAGGCACCAGTTTGGAGGTTTCAGCTCATGCAGTAGTGGAGATGATATTCCCTTTACCATCACAACTCCCCCAGAATCTCTGTGTGGCATTAGCCTGAAGTCTATAGTCTTAGTTTTTGGGGAAATTTCAGGACTGAATGTCAGCCTTTGGTCAGGGCTGCCAGTTTCAGGAGTAGTTTGGGTTGCTGTTGATGGGCAGTTTTGGGAATACTGCAAACCATAGAATACTTTGGGTTTGAAGAGACATTTAAAGTTCATCTAGTCAAACCCATCTGCAAATAGAGCAGGTTGCTCAGAGCCATGTCCATCCTGATACTGAAATGTTTCCAGGGGTGAGGGATTTACCACCTCCTTGGGCAACCTGGACTAGTGTCTTGCCACATAAAAAATATCCTTCTTTTTCCACTATTCAAGTTTAAAACCATCCACCCTGGTCCTGTCCCAACAGGTCCTGCTCAAAAGACTGTGCCCATCTTTCTGATGGGCCCCCTTGAAGTACTGAGAAGCCAAAATAAGGTCTCCCTGGCAACCATGTGGCTCCTGGTTGTGGCCAGAAATAGGGATGGAGATATTAATTCCCCTTTCCAGCCATTTGCATGAGCAGTCCCTGGAAATCCTTCTAAAAGTCAACAGAATGAATTTTCTCAGAGTGACATTTTCTCCCACATGTTAAAAGCTTCCTTCTCAAATTAAAAACCTCCATGAATAAATTACCTGCCATGACCTTGCTGAAACCAACACAGCATAGACTTTGTGTCACTCTGTCTTTGTGTCACTTAGAGCACACCAGTTGTAGTTTTGTTGGGTAGTTGGGCTGTGGATGCAAAGATTGATGCTATATGTAGACAGTCTGCTCCAGGTGGGTTGGTCTGTTTATCTATACATTACCCTGTCCACCCATTAATTGTAGTGTCTGTGTCCCTAAAGTTTACCTTGCTTGTTCAGAAGGAGTAAGGATTAGGATTTTGGTCATGGATTCAGGCCTTGGAGTCCTGTGAGAGATACCACCAGATAACTGTGGTTATTGGGTAGTTTTCAGTGGATGTGTCCATGAGGGGCCTTCCACTGAGATCTTCACAATTAGTCAGGCTTGTCATCTGCAGCACCACTTTGAGCAAAAGTCAGATGATTGGAAGTCAAGGGAATGAAATGTGGAAGTTGACAAGTAACTAAGATTAAGACATTATAGGAATATAGCAATACCTCTCTGAAATAACCCTTCATAGACAGTATTTTATGCTGGTAGTGAAGAAAACAAGAGTCCACGAATATTTCTTATATAAATTCTTTGATAAGTTTTATCAAAAATCAAAAGATTTAGTCTTTGATAAATGGCAGCAGTGATGCCATCAACCCTACTCAAATCCATTGTTCCATAGGAGGAGGAACGTAACTCCAAGGCATTAGGGTGTGTCACACTGGAATAGACTGAATTTGTCAAAACCCCACCAAACAACTTGCCTACTCTTTTATTCCCTGAAGAGTACCCAAAGATTATTCACATTTTTGGAAGATTTTTTTCTACATGTTCTGTATATAAAGGAATTTGTAGAAATATATTTAAGAAAGTAAGCCACCACTAGTGTAAAAAAGAACATCTAAATAAAAGATGTTGACCTTTGTTGCTGGACTGAATAAAAAACCCATAGATGATACACACATTGCCTTTGCTTAGAAAAGGTAAATAATCATTATTGACCAAAATAAATGAACTATTAATTTGATGCAACTTTCCCACCATGGAGTTCCTTCCTTCCTTCCTTCCTTCCTTCCTTCCTTCCTTCCTTCCTGCATTCCCATTTCTTCTTTCCTTCTCTTTCCTTGCCTTGCCTTTTCTTTTCCTTGCCTTTTCTTTGCCTTGCCTTTCAGTTTCAGATCACCAGGTTCTGTGCTGAACCCTGCAGCCAGCGTGGGCTAAGCACAACCTTATAAAAAATAGTTGTGAAAGTAAGAGTGGAGATGACATAAACCATGGCCAAGATTAGCTTCCAAAAATATTTCTTATCTACAGCCTACTTGAATGGACAGGACCTCCTTCCTCTGATACCTTTCACACCTTTTTGTCTCAGCTTATGTGGTATGTGAATTATTCATTGGACACTGGTCATAATTCAGCTGACTATTAGTTTTGGGCAAGATGGGCTTTTCTCAACTGATACA
>NW_008587047.1:0-3845 GCF_000691845.1 Merops nubicus | reverse complement strand
CCCATCCCCATCCCCATCCCCATATCACACCCACATGTAGTACTTCTCTAGCATCAAATTATGAGCAAAAAAACCACAGAAAATGGTCTGTCTGGGTCCTGGAAATAGTTGCTTCAGCTTCTCTCTGAGCCTTTTGGACAAGGTAACACCAGAGCCAGGAAAGTTAAAGCTGATCTCCTGAGGCTGTTGGGTAACTAGCTGCAAACATGAAGTGATTGGACATGGATATGTGCCCAGTGTCAGAGGTAGAGGAAGCCCAAGGACTTCTTGCAGATATTATTCTACATAGGCATAACCAAATACTAAAAATCTATGCAATTATTTAACTAGAATCAATATACTCTGGTATTTCTATAGGTATTTTGAGTATGGCCCAGGACATTTTGTGTTTAATCAGATACAGTGAGTGGCAGATATATTATTAAGATGATACAGAAAGTGAGGTGATGATATTTCACTGAAACAAAAAAGATAAGTTTCTCAATGACAAAATGCATCCCCCAGTACTATATTGTTGTTTCCCTTGATAATATAAACTAATATGCCTGTGAGAGAGAAAACACTTGAGCAAAAGCACAATGGCTCAATGGTTGGACTTGATGATCTTGAGGATCCCTTCCAACCTAAAGGATTCTATGATTCTATAAAACAGCAAGAATTGCTTCCCCACACCAAAAAAAACCCACCACTGTCCTGCCAATGAAGAATAAAGTGCCTCAATCTGGCCTTCCAAAGATGAAATTCAGTTGTGATGTTTCTAAACCTTTGTCTTGCAAAGACTGTTAGATCTTTTAATATCTTTTAATTCCACAGGGTGCATGACTGAACTTCCAGGTTTTTCTCTCAATCATTCAGGCACGTGGTGGCTCTAAGTGAGCTCTCAGTATGGGATTTGCAACCATGAAGAGTAAAATATGGGTCAGTCCATGTACTCCACCCCACACACAGGCTGGGTTTGTGAAGAGCCTCCTCCAGAGCCAGGCTCCTGATTTTAGGGCTCAGATGCACACCATTACATTTTGTGTCTTCAGTTTTCCAAGTTTTAAATAGGACATATTTCCATCTTTTCCCATGGAAGTGTTTATGTTTATACAGATATACACTTTCATTAAAAATAGACATGCCTCTTGATCTTCATGCTTACAGAAAATAGGCTCAGAAGTAGTGACTGTTTCAGGAGCAAGCCATCATAAAAATCTGGCATGCTTTTCAGTATCGACATACAGAATACTCACATTCATCCTGAATTGTGTGACAGCATTGTTTGTTTGTGCAAGGCAAATATGGTATATAGCACAAATCACCATGAAATTACTGAGTAGTTACTTGATCATTTAATTATTGTGCAGTTAAATAATAACTCCACGACTATTGAAGCCCTTCAGATTGCATTAATTATACTTGGAGTAATTATTCCCATCCGCTGACATGGATATATGTCATACAGTTTGGTAGACAAGATAATTTTTTTTTTTCAGAAACTCATAACTGAAGAGAGGGTTTTAAAAATGGGCTGGCCAATGCAGTCTTAATTATAACACCTGGCAGTGTGAATTTATTTTACCTAATGTAATTATGCTATCCCAACAGAAAAGGAAACGGACTGGACTTTATAGTTGACGTATCTCTAAGGATGAGATGCAAATATATAGAGAACAATTAAACTAAAACTCGATCACATTCCAGGATAAGTGGATCCTCTTGTCTACAGTGACTCTATTCTGCAGGTCTGGCTTCAGAGGGGAGGTCTGAGCATTCGTGGTCCCAGCAGAGGTGTATGTAGGTGAGCTAAGGAGCTCTGCTTGCTCTGAAGTCAGCTACACAGCACGCTGGTCATATCTCACATTTTGGGAGGCATCAGTTTGTTAGGAGAGGGGAACACAAGAGTGTCTGTCCACCCACAGAGCAGGTAGCTATGGAGGGGTCCATACGAAGGAGTGGAGAAAAATCAGAGTTTTACACCAGTTTTCCCTTACAAAACCTGAAGAGAAGTTCTTATGTGTCTATTTGGGCTCAGCAGAACAGGGTTCTGATCTTGGCTCAAGTAGGTGAACAGCACTGTGGGCTAATGAAAAGAGTGCAGCTAGGAGTTGATACATCAGGTGTATGAAGTGGCATCTCAAAAGGCATCTCTGACTGGACTGCACTGGCCAGTTCAGCAGTTCATTCTGTGCTGCCCATTGCAGGTGGGGTGATAGAAAATTTCTCCTTGGAGTTGTTCAATCCAGAGAAGAGAAACCTCCTCCTGGCCTTTCAGTACTTAAAGGCCTATCAGAAAATGTGGACAGACTTCTTCAGCAGGGTCTGTTGGGACAGGACAAGGGTGGATGGTCTGAAACTAAAAGAGGGTGATTTAGACTAGATAGAAGGAAGAAATTTTTGACGTTGAGTGTGGTGAGCCCCTGGCCCAGGCTGCCCAGAGAGGTGCCCAAAGGACCATCCCTTGAACCATTCCACATGAGGTTGGATGAGGTTCTGAGCACCCTGCTCTAGCTGCAGATGTCCCTGCTGAGTGCAGAGGGGTTGGACTGGATGACCCTGAAAGGTTCCTTCAACCCCAAATCATTCTATATTTCTATGGTCCTATGATCTTGATACATCTATCACTGCAGATCAAAGAGATTCTTATTGCATCCAAAAAGCAGAAGCAAACTAATTATAAGAAAATTATTATTTTCTTGCTTTAGAACCCAGAAATAAACTCATTGAAATAGTGTTACTAGAGACTGCCTAGCCACTTTTTTTTTTGCATCATTAAGACTGCCAACAACAATTTGTAACATAGCTTGCCTTATATCTATAACCAATAGCCTCAACTTCAAGGGGGAAAACTGAGACTTGTGGTATGGTGGCCCAAATGGAGATTGGGAAAACATGTGGAAAAAGTAATATCTGCAAGAGAGGAAGAAGCAGCCAGTTAAGATGTCTGGTAAAACCAAAATAATCCTGAGAAACAGACAGTAAGGGTAATTCTGCAGAACAGTCCAGCAGAGTAAGTGAAGCTAGAAGAAGTCCTCAACCTGAGAATAATGTGTCAAGGCCAAACGACAAGAACCCCTTTTTATTTTTGGGGAGCAAGGGGAAGATGAACACAAAAAAACATCAATCATTGAGGAAGGATGGGGAAGAAAGAAAACATCCCAGTTTTGTGGGATGGGCGTCCTCCATCAAAGAGTTACTGAGCCCAGCTGCCCAAAGCCCACCAAGATCAATGGATGTTGTGTAAAGTTAATGAATACCAATCCAATAAAGAGTAGTTTCAACGTTTAATAATCCAATTACCAATCCAATAAAGAGCAGTTTTAACTGATTTAGATAATTCTATGACAGCGATCTCTAATTCCTTAGCTGGCATATAGATCTACAAATGTTCAGCTGCAACAGTCACAGGTGATTTAAAACATGCAGGGGCACCAGGGCATCACAGACTAGAGAGGGAAATCTAACAGTTTCTTTTAAAAGTACTTTATACTTTTCACAGTTCAGAAATGTATGAGGAGATACACTTCTAAGCTTGCATCAAAGGAGACCGCTGATCTCGGATGAGTTAGATGACATATCAACTGTGTGTCATATAGCCTTCAACAACATAATATCTTCAAATCTAGTTAAGATCTCACAGCCTATGTGGCAAGCAAAATTTAATTTGTGCCACTGAAACCTTCCCACCACTCTGCTTTCCCTTCTGTTTTGCTGCAATCTGTAAAAGGCAACTTTTTATTCTGAAACTATTCTTATAAGACTTTGCAAATAATTAAGAGAACACTAGTAAAGAAGAATTATGTACAATATATATTATATATGAAGAATTATATATAATAATTATATATTATATCATTAATAAA
>NW_008587046.1:9480-33893 GCF_000691845.1 Merops nubicus | reverse complement strand
GGCGCCGCGGGTGGACTTCACAGCGGCGACTGCCGCGGTGCCACGAAGTGTTCCGGGTGCTTCCATCGCCAGAGGGCTTGTGTCACCCCCCGAGAGAAACTGTGTGTGCTGGCTTCATTTTGTATGGACTGTCCCGCAGACCTCAGCCTTTAGCTTTTTTTATTGTTTTTTTAGATGTGTTCAGTGCAGGGAATGTCCAGCTCTCTAATACTTTTGTCTCTGTTCTGGGTTTGTTTGTTTATTTTTTTTCATGATTCAGACTTCGGGCTGTTGTCCTAAGATGTGTTTAGGGTGTTAGAATACTTAACAAGTGTAGCTGCTTTCAAAGGTAGGGTTTCTTTTCTTATTATAATAAAAGTTTGCTTATGCATTCACTGTAACAACTTCATTCTATATTCCACAGAAGTCATCTCTTACCTCATGCAATCATCCATTTAAGGTTAGTGCTGTGGAGCAGCTGACAATAACATTTGTTGTGGTGGGCAAATGCTTTTCCAGCCTGGCACTACAAACATTGCTACTTCCTTTGTTGATTCTGTTGTATTCCTGTGAAAGGTTAACAGAATGAAGAGTCTTTGGAAAATCAATTTGAGTGTTTGACTTAACCATGAATCCAAATTTTAAGTGTAGTGCACTTTAAGTGGCCTGGGTCAGTACTTGAGGGAAGCTTAGCAAATAAATGGGGTCTGGCTGCACAACCTGGATATAGAAACTGTCCATTAGAGCCCAGTATAGTTACAGACTTTGAAAGCTAGAAGTTAACAGAGCTTGAAAAAAAAAAAACCGAAGTAAACAAGACTTTCTGTATATTCCTGAGAACTTACCTGAAATACTTCCCAATAGTTATGATAATATCTTTTTCTGCATTTCTTTTAGGGAGTGTGCTTATTCTACTTACACTGTCACATTTTCAGCACTTGTGTTTGGGTTGATTGTTCTGCAGGGATGTGTTTGGTAAAAATAACTCACTTCATGGGAATTAACTTCTTTAATCATGGGAATATTTCTGCTGGTCTAAGAGTCTGTGGAAGCTTACTTGCACAAAACAAGATGTACAGTTAGGCTGAAGTAGGCCGTGTCCCCTTAAACCGGCCAGAAATCCACTACACATTGATGTATAGCTGAAAATGAAAAAGTCACACTACAGCTAAGAAAACAGATATGTTTGTACTTAGCTTGCAGCTTGCTAAAGTACTTGTGTCTGAGAACACAGATGGATATATCTTGATATACTGGACTTGTGTTCATTCATATCCTACATTGCAGTTGGAAGGTGCATCTTAAATTAATGGACAGGCAACTTCCTCTTAAATATTACAGGACAACCATAAAGGTTAATCTTAATTATTTGTGTAGAAAAAATAACATTCATGCTGATTATGAATGGCACGTATCTGAATTTCAGTTTTTAATAAATTTGAATACAAATGCTGTTCCTGACTAATCCTGTGTGTTAAGGGGTCTGTAAATAGTATGTGACTGTATATTCCTGGTGTAAACCTAAACACAGCTGGTTGAGGTCAGGGTGACATTTTATTCTAAGCTTTCTTGCCTCCTTGGGCTTCTAGTATCCTGCAAACGTGCCTCATGTGAGAAATCTTAGTTATTTTGCAGGTGCGGGTCTGCTTTGATAAAGACTATAGCACTGTTACTTTTCCATGAGAGAGCTTGAGTTGTTTTTGTACACAGGTAGTGTAGACCTGATGACTTGTTGCCTTTGAGGAAAGCTGAGGCAGACCTGGTCCTTAGTTGGATGCATTGATCTCATCTTGCAGGATTTCAAAATGACTTTGCAGTCATTTAAGTAAGCCATGAATGGATTCTTTTTTTAACTCCTTTGCAAAGACAGGGGCTCTCTTGCCAAGGAGTAGTACTTGGGGTAGCTGTTGGTAAAGGGGGAAGGAGAGCTGTCCATCCTGCTACCAAAGAGAGACTCCTTTAGTCCAAACAGAAAGCTTCCACCCTGTCCTGGCTGTGTCACAGGGACTTGCCTGCGAGAGCGGCAGCAGAGCCTGTGAATGGACTTTCTTTGGTGTCACAGCTTTTGTGCTGTTACTGTAGAGAAGGCTTAGGCAGCTGGGGTAAAGGGTTGGACAAAACTTGTTCCTGGTGCACAGCTTCCAGGCCTGGTGATTTAGGAATCCGTTCTCTGCCAATTGATCTACCTCTTGACAGCCTGGGGTGGAGGAGTCCTTTCATTTGCAGCTGAGGCTTGGGCTGCACTAAAACCTTGGGTGGGCGTCGCTGTGGGTCGGGGGTGTGACCCGTTGTAAGGGAGGCCCTCGAACGGATTCAAGTGTGAGTGGAGCACGTGTGTACTGTTAGGGCTTCTCCTAACGCTGGCAGGACAGGGGGTGAGGTGCAGCGTTGTCAGCGTACTGTGCGGCTGTTCTGACACTGCTGGGAGATTCCTCCTGCAGTGGGATCTGAGAGGATTTTCCCGGGCAAGTGCTCTTACTGTAGCAGATCCCAACGATAATCCCACCTCATTTAAAAAGGGGAGGAGGAAGTTCCTGCTGGTAAATCCAGGAAGTGGCTTTTTACATGAGCTCCACTGAGGAGCCTGGCTTGTATTTTCTTAGGTCTCCCAGCAGCACCAGAGCCTAGAACTGAACTCAGCCTTGCAGACTAGCAGGATTTGACCAAAATGTCAGCTACAGAGATGGTATTCATGATTTGGTAGGTGTAAATGAAGTGGCAGTGACACAAATGGGGTGTCCACGGTTCTATTTGGAAATCTATTTGGTGGTAAGATACAAGAGGCAGTCACTGCTTATTTACTAGGAGGAGAGCCCAAAACATTGGAGACAGAGCAAGAGGTAAGCTAGCATAGGAATGTCAAATCACCACCCTTTCCTTCCTTTTTCTTCTCCTCCCTCCCCCAGCTGAATGACATCTTCTGTTGTAATTTCACAAGGGAGAGGGAGAAGGGGAAAACGGCGCCTAGAAGAACCCAAGAATGTACACTCTAAGGAATGAGATCTGCACATAGTGTTTGTCAGCGGTGTGGAAGCATTTGGATTCCAATTGTCTGGGACATGCTATTATGGAATTATTTGTTGTCTGTTCCTGCAGTCTTCGCCTAATTTTGGAGTAGTTGGAATATGTAGTTGATGGGACTCTAACAACATTTCGTTTCTTTCTGTGAACAGTAAGCTGCTGTGGATCATAGCTCTTCTCATTCTCCTGCTTGTATCTTCATTTGAAGAGGCACCGTGATGCATTTATGTACGGAGTGGCTTGTGATAGAAATTCAATGCCCAGGTATTGGAAACAATGTAAGGAAAGGAAGGTTGCTCACCTTTGTGGTTGGCCTCTCTTCTGACACCTGCTCCCCCTCTTTTTCCTCTTAAAGTTTATTCAAGCAGCAATTATTTTACTTGGTAGCAAGAGGAAACTGAAGGACTTTTTTCTTTTCTGAGGTAGTGAGATTTACTCCATTCAAAAATATTCAGTAAGACTGGGAAAGGAAATGCAATGCAAGTTTTTGCTCTTTGTAGTCAGTAGTAAATCGACAACAAAATTATTTCAGTTTCAGGAAAGTGGAATGTCTTTCATCCCACAGCTCCTAAGGAGAGTTTGTAACTTTTCTGCTAACGGTGTGCAGTGGTAGCATAGCTTCTTGCTGAAGACAGAAATCTGGTTGCTCCAGTAGAGATCAACTGCTCTGAAACTGTTCTTTTTGAAACGGGCAATGTGAGAAACTGCATTTCATTTTTGAGAAGGGGCACCTAAAAAAAAAATCTATGGAAGTTGTGCAAAACCTTTTTACTACATTCCTGTCTCTCAGCCTGTCATCTCTGCCTTCTCCCCAGATCTTTATCTGGGTTGTGTTAACCTTTTTCGTGCTATCTCCACCATGTCTTTGAGATATGATCTTTTGTGTCTAGCCACATGGTTAAAACTAGTCTAGGTTGCCCTCACTTTGATTTCTTTTTGACACTCAGCTGTTCAAAACAATGACCATTTTTACTGAAAGTGGTTTGTTGGTTTTGTCAGCTGCTAAGACTTTTAGTGAATTATTCCTATGTGTGTCCTACAACTACAGACATGAGCTAATTTTCTTCTAGGCCCTTTTTGACTGTCATCTAGAGCGCTGTACTGTGGAGAACTTGACATGACATGTAGTCCCACCTGTTAGTGCTGTTAACTTTTAGGCATTCACTAAAGCCTTGTTGTGGTTGTTCTTTATCTTCTTCATCCTGAAAGAGGGGCAGCAGATGGATGCTTTTCACCCATCATGAAGAAGAGTCCCATAAACATCTATGAAGCTGCTTCACCTTGTACCTTGAGAGAAGTTCTTGATGCCCTCCTGCACCATGGGCTGACTGAATCAGAACAGCCTGCCAGTGGACTGAGGAGGCCACTGCTTCTGTTTCTGAATGTTTTTGTCTTTTTGCTGCATGCTCTTCTTTATTTGGCTCAACTTGTCCAGTAATTATCTCATTCCTTGAATTGGAGTCTCTGTGTGCAAGAGGAGTGTTTTCTTGTTCTGCTCCTCTGTAGCATATGACATACTGGAGTTCTGGTTTAGACTGGTGTTCTCAAACGTTATTGTAGGATACAAAACAAAGGTAAAATCTTGTGGTTTTCTGTGATTGCTTTTTCCAGTATCAGTCCAGGAATAGGCCTCTGATGTTATGAGTCTTTTGCTGTGTTTGCCTGCATTAAGATTCCAGTTTTACAGCTTAATTAAAATCTGGGAAATAACCCACTTATTGCATCAACTTCCTCTTTGGCCAGCAGGAAAATTGTTCTGTATTACTGCTTTCTGCCCTGCTGTTTGAAAAGAATTCCTCTGAATCTGCAGTGCTTTGAGGTGAGGCAAGGCTTGCTGATGTGGTTGGGGGAAGAGGACATTTCAGTACACTGAAGACTTCTAATAAATCTCTCCCTTTCAAGCTTTACTTAGTGACATCCTTTGTCATCATGGCTCCAAGACGCTTTGGAATGAACTTTGGGTGGTGCGTCTGAGGAAGTCTTAGGGTATAATCTTCTACTCTTCTAAGTATCTTTTGAACTAAAGTGACAAAGGGTAACAGAACATTTATAGTGATCTCCCTTTAAATTATTATTACCTCCCTCTTTGCTCTGCATCTATTGGGAAACTTCTCACTGGAAGTTAAGTGTAGGCAGAGCAGCAACATTTTTGTAGGGTTGTATCTTGTCATCTCTGCCATGCAAGTAAAAGTGCTTGTGGCCATGTGCATCCTATCTAACATTTCTTTTTCTTTATGGCCTTGGTGGAACTGCCTTGGCTTAGCAGGATGGTTGGGAGGACCTTCTTGCCTTTCTCTTAGTCTCTCTAAATACGCTGTGTATACTTTACACAGCTGCTAAAAAGGGACCAGTGGAAAGGACAGTATAAACTCTGCTCGATTTTTGTGAGATACTGCATCTTGTAGTGATTTGTACCATTTAACATTTGCTTACACTTTTTCAGGTTTCATTGAAAAAATGAAGCTAAAGGCAGCAATAAACCAGATTTGTCTCAAACTCAGTTCAAGAGCGCAAACCCTGTTGATATCCAACCAGTGATAGCCATGTGATAGACTGCTCTGCATCTCCTGTTGAGTGTTGTCCTCCAGCACTCCATGGTTATGTGACTGAAGAAACAAAGGAGAGGACAGCAGCCTTTCTCATCGTTTTCCGTTCTGTAGTGATCTGCACAGAAATGAGGAATAGAGACAAGTGTATGCTTAGGAGTCTTGCTTTACATGGCCAAACCCAAGAATGTTTCACTAATATTTTTTTTCTCAGGAGAAAGCTATTTCTTTAACAGTCTGTGTACCTTGTATATGGTATTCCATCTGCTATAAACAGAGCTTTGCTCAGTTTCAGAAAGAGAAGCCAGATTAGACTGTTGGGAAAGGTAAACAGTTTTGGGGAACGCAGCATGCTTTTGATGTTTCCCTTAGCCATGCTAGATCACTAATTAAGTGAGGCTCCCATTGAGCATTCTCTAGAGCTGTGCCTCTTTCTGCACTGGTTGTAGAGAAAGAATGGTTTGGAGCTAGCTTTTGTGTATAGTTTCCTTGGTGAGCCTGGGAAGGTCAGGACCTTACACCTGATATTTCAATTTTCTTCTACATCTTGTGTCATTTGTCTCACAGCTTATAAACAGAATCTAAGCACACCGTGAGCTTTTCAGAGAGAGCAGGACTGCTTACACATCCAGCAAACAGGAAAAGGTTGAGTGCCAATGATACCTGGTTTGCTTCCAGTACTTCAGAAAGAGGAGTTTGTACATGTGGAAATGAAGGAGTTATCCAGAAGGCCACGGCATCAGTAGCAGGTCTCATAATTCTCACAGTGATGGTATTCAGTATTCCCTCAGGAAAGACAGGTGGGCTACAGCCTAGTCCATCGTTGTACCTTACACTTTTCTTGTTGGTTTTATATGACATGTGGTGCCTGTTGCATTACACATGCATGGAGACCCACCTAGGACTCTGCTGTGCCAAATACTGTATTAAAACATAGTAAAGAAGTCCCTGGTCTAAGGTGATGGTTTTGTTTTTGTCAAAGAAAGCAGGTGACACTGGAAGAAAGTAGATAATGATTTTTCTGTTGACATTTAGAATGGCAAATGCTGGAAGGTTGTGGGCTCAGTGTGTTCAGTGGAATATTATTTGAAAGCAAATTTATTTCAAGATATGAGCCCACCTTATCATTCAGCGAGACACTTCTAAAGCTGCAAATAATAAACTCCTTGGTCTTAGGAGGTATGTATATGCATGAGGTATATATTTGTGTCATCTGGGAACCTTTGTCTTGGAATAACCGGTTTGCATTCAAGGCGAATGTGCCAGGCACATCCTCCCTCATCTCTAGCTCCCCTCAGTGTGGTCAGGTTTCATGATGTTGAGTGGACTTACGTCTGATCTGTTCCTCAGATGTGTCTACACTCATACCACACTTGTTCCCTTTTGCCTGTTCTCATATCTTGCCCAGACAGTAAGTGAAGGGACTTACTAAAACCAGCAGAGGAATAAGGTGTTCCAGGTGGCCAGCTTGTATGCTGAGCCAGTTCCACAGTCTGCTATAGAACCTTTCATACAGCTGTGGTCCTGAGTGCTTTGGTGTGGTTCACAAGGGGAGGGAGGAGTCTCCTGATCCATGTTCCCCCCAGGACAGGAGAGAGGTCTTTGTTGATGGCTATGCTGTGTGTACAGCATGTAGCCACTCTCTCATTTCTTCCAGGTCTTCTTGTTTGTATTTTGTCTCTACTTTTTTTTCCTCCTGTCTTTTTTTGTAGCCTTCCTACCTAGTGCCTCCCCAAGATGCAGAACCTTCTGGCCACAGTCAGACTGAACTTCAGTAGCACTGGGGAGGGAGTCTGATGTCCCAGCAGCAGTGGACTGTGCTTCTGGTTTCTGGCACCTTACCCTTGCCTCTTAGGGCATGTTGCCATGGGAAATCTGGCTGCTTGGAAAACTGGCTTTTTGGGTGCCTTCAGAAAGCAGGTTGGTTATTCACTGTTCCTTGCGGTTTCCTCCTCCTCCTCCACGTTTTCCTTCCTTTAATCCACTGCTGCCTTTTTCTTTTCCATGTTCCCCACCAGCATTTATCTTTTTCTCTACCTGGCTGTTTACTGTCTTACCCGGCTTCAGTGCATGGAGGAAACACTGCTCAGTTTTGTTAACAAAAGCCATAAACGCATTTGTAACGGGGAGTCAGCAGTAACATAGGATGCTTCCAGGGCACATCTCTTGGACTCTATTACCTCTGCAGTTAGCTGAATTACTGTCTTGGAGGGGAATTGGTTAATGTTAATTTAGAAATGGTACAGTCTCAACTGTTATCTAAAACAACTAAATTGCTTGGAGAGCATCACTTGAGATGTTTACTTCTGTAGGAGAATTCCTCTACTAATGTGCCCTTTTGTGGACGATTGTCTTGATGTCTCATCAGTCTGGAGAGGCTTGATTTTAGTGCTGTGTGCTCTCTGGAGAGCTTATTTTTAAATAGTTACTGAAGCAACAGTCTTCAAAAAAGCTGCAGTGTTAGGATAGAAGGAATTAAAATGTCTAGTAATCGTCTAAAAGGGTACATTGAAAAAATGTATTTGTCTCTTCTATTCTCTAAGGCTAGCTGAAAGTGTTGGTGAAACTGTTCTAGAAGACAACTTGTTTACTTCATAATTTTCGTCCTCAAAACTCCTTTAAACTGTGGACATTCCAAAAATGAAATATTGCCAAAAGGACTATTTTATTTTGGGAACTGCTGTGCGCTACTCTTCATTCTCTGCCATAAAGAGATAGCTTATTTTCCCCTGTGATGAATTCTGCCATCTTAAGGCAGGCAGCATCTTGAGGTATTTGCCTTGGAACTGTAGTTCTCATGGAGCAGTAAGGTGCTATTACACAAGCAAAATAACTTTTTTTCTGAGGACAAGTGTTTTGTAAGTCGTCTTTCTTTGTGCCAAAAACCTGGGGACTCCAGTGTTTACCCTCTGCCAGAAAATTTCTAAGAAAATGTTATTTGAGAGGTCAGATTTCCATGTTGCATTGTACTCCTGCAGAACTGTAGCAGTTCTACTTCTTATCATTTTCTCAAGTCTTCAGATGAGTTGTTTCAGTACAGCAATTGCACTTAAAAGTTGTTGTATTAATTTGAAATTGTCATGGATAAATCAGATGCTTAATCAAATGTGGCAGAATGTCACCTCCAGATATAAGGGGCTGTCTTTTTCCACGTCCTCATTCCCTTGCTGCTCTATTCCTGTACTCTACAGCTATCACAAAGGCCCTTTGTTGTTCATTTGACTGTTAAACTATGCTTATTTTATGCTTCATCAAACTCTCAATGAGCTCAGGGTTTATAATATCAAAAGTCTGGCTCTCCAAGGGGGAGAGAAGCTAACAGGTTTCATAAGCTATAGGGATCAGCCAACATACAGGAAAACATCCCAGACAGTCAAGGCTTTTTTGATGGTAGAGGACAATGATGGCAAATTCTTTAGTATGCATTCATGCAAACTGTGATGATAACTACCCAGCGTGATGTGTTCTCACAGTTGGTGTCTGCTGGTGAATTCAGCTATCAGGCACAGTACTTTGGTTCTAGGCTTTTAAGAAAGCAAGGAATTTCAGAACCATGAAGTAGAAAGAAGCTGAAAGAGTAGTGGAGGCAGAGGGAAGGATGAGATGGCTGAGCAGGTTCAAGATGTTCAGGGTAGGCTTGGCCCAGCAGCCCGGTGCCTGGCACACAGTAGCTGGTTTATTTTTCCAATTGGTGTCACAACAGAGGTGCATCTTGAAGGGAAGGCTCTGAAATGAACTGGAAATAAAGTGCTGTGAGATGAACACAGTAAATTAAGTTGACTGTTAATTTCTTCTGTTGGATTTGAGGATGAATTGCCTTACAATGCTGTGCTAATTACGGCAATGCAGGAAATGATTCACAAGAGTGGGTAGCTGAGCATGGTCCTTCCAGCAGCTGTTTTAGCTTAAGCTAAATTGATTTATTTACTAGAATTGTGCTTCATTTGCTACAATGGCAATTGCAAATGCTCAGTTTTAATTCCTGCGACTTGACTGGAGTCCTGACACCTGACAGAAGAACGGATCGTTCTTCAGCCTTTCTACAAAGTCAGACACTTTGGTTTGTATTTAGAAAAGTTTCTTTACAGTGGTATGGGCTAGGAGTTGTTTCCAGTGCTGTAAATTAAGTGCTAGGCCATCTAACACAACCACGACATTTTGTGCTAAGTTACCCTGCATATTGCACAATTTTACTGGGCTTTGCTGCTTGCTTCATCATGTAGGCTCCAGTATGGAGGCAGTATCCTTAATAAGTACCAGGGAATCTGAGAGCAAGTAGGTTCTGCAATCCTGTTCTCAAATGCAGAAATGAAATCTGTTATGTTAAAATATATACTTTTCAGTTATTAAAAAAAAAAAATAAATTCTTGTTTCTCCAAGTAGAAATGCAAATGATATTCGTGTTCCCATTTGATGGGATAGCTCCTGCTGTGTAAGATGCGAGTTGCTGTAATGAGTTGGAGTTCATGCCACAGTTACAGGCAGCGAACACATACGGTGTCTATGGAGCTGCAGTTGTGACAGCAAAATCTGTAGGTGCCAAGAACAAGGTCATGGATGTGAGATTAACTTGGATACAGCAGTCCTCATTGTGGAAAGCAATGTTTGGCAGGCATTAGTTTTTTGGTAAGCTGATAATATTCAGGTATTGCGGAAAAATTCTCCTTCCTGTGAAGGTCTTAAAAACAGTGGGGGTATGAACCTTAGTCACCCCCTTCATCTCTGGATTCAGAGGATCTTTTCTTTAGAGGTGTGGGGGGGTAAGAACATGATGAGCTAACTGCGCTTTTGGTAGATGTGTTCTAATTTGCAACTTCTTACTAGAGCACTGAAACTCAGCAGCAGCCCGTTGCTGGAGAGTCTCCTCACCAGGGAGACTAGTGGTGGAAGTGAACTGTGACCTTACTTCTCTCCCAGGCAAAGCCCTGACCGTAAGGAGTTAAGACTTGGAATGAATTGAGGTCAGCAGCACAGTCTGTTCAGTAAATAATTCTCTTTGTATACTGTTCCTTTGCTCATAGTTTGCCTCACTTATTCTCTGCCCTTCCTACACACGCAGACGCGCGCGTGTGCATGTGCTTTTTTTGGCTTTATTCTCTCCTGCCCTAGTTGTCACCTTCCAATGGGCACTTGTCACTCTGACCCATCCTCTGGCTAAGGGAGCTGTAGATGATAGGTTTACTGAGAGAACCACACTCAGTCTGGGATGGACATCTATGTGCAGCTTAGAAGATGGGAGGCTGTTTTCTAGCTGCTCCTACCAGGCTGCTTGCTCTGAGCACTGCAGTGGCTCTACAGAATGCAGCGCATGGGCGGGAGAACACTGTTCAGCTAGGCACAGAAGAACTAAGAGCTGTTGCCCATCTTTTTTCCCCCCCGTGGTGGTGGGCTGCGAGCTTTTGGATGACTGAACGTCTGGTACGTGGCATACGTTATTCCAGGATTGGTGGGGAAATCCATTAAACAGCTGTGCTGTTCCTAAGAATTCAGGTGAGTGTAGGATGAGGCATTGGTTAATGCTACAGTCTGCAAAACGTAGCAGGCTTTGATGCTAGTGCTTGGACACGATGCTATGAGAAGAGAAAAAGGTTTTAAAAGTCTTGCATCTGAGGATCCACAGAAACCAGCTATAGGAGCAAGTAGGATTTGGGGGCTTGAATGACCTTGAATGTCTGCTCCAGTGAAACGATCCATGTGTGCCTGGTATTTAGGAAAATATTTTCTGGGAGACTTGTTATGGGGGAGCAGTTTAAATGCCCTGCATCTGTTCAGAGATACATTTTGATTTTTCAGTAAAAGTGTAGCTACTTCTTGTCACACTTTGTATGTGATCTTATAAATGCTCCTGTCCCCAGCCTCCAGAAAGATGTGCCAAAATCCTTTTTTGTGGGTATTAATTTAGCTTTAACACCTCAACCCCCAAACAGGGTGAAATAGATGCTTAGGATGTGTCCTGTAACAAGGCAGCTATTGAGAAGGCAGCTCATATCTGATCATAAATGTATACTTTTGGGTTGGAGGGGCTTTGGGTCTGCACCACTTAGTGATCTACAGTTGAATAATTCTTGCCTGCTGTTGGAGCACAGCCTCTGTGTTCCTTCCCTTTCCCTTGGGGCACTGTTGTCTGCTTCATTCTTCTGAGATTTTTATGCTTTCCATTGTGTTTTTTTAAATAAAAGGCGATTCTAGAAACAAACAAACAAAATTCCTTTCTTGTTTGACTTGTGCTTTTCACTTATAAAAAATATTTTCCTTTCCGTGGTATGGCAGCATTATTAAAAGCAGGACTTTCCTGAACTCAGCTGTATTACTGCAGAGCCAGTGGGATAAAGTGAATATAGTGCTTGCTATGGGAGTTTGTTTTTTTACCCCCCTGGTTTAAATATTAATAGTTGTGAAGCTACAGATCTGAAGATACTAAATCCAGACACTGTTCATTGTTCTCTAAAGAGTCTTGAGATGCAGCTTTCCTATAGCTACATTGTTCAGTGAAGTGCATTCCTTTTCAGTAAATAGGCTTTAAGGCCCTCAGGTTCTTCAGATCTGAAATAACAGAAGCAATCATTAAAGGGAAATAAAAAAAGAAAGCAATTACAAAGGGAGGGATTTTTAGGAGTGTCTTGGGTAGTACCTCTGCCTCCAGATGATTTTTTTTTTTTTTTTTTTTTTTTTTTTTGCCCTGGGGTGCTGTGTCCTCTTCTCCTCTTGTCACACAGCACAGCTGAGTGCACAAAGAGTCTGATCAGAAAACTGATCTGAGTTTAAAAATAGCCTTGTTGGAATAAAAGATAATGAACCTGGTCAGCTTTGGTGGTGAAGATGGGGCTGCCGTTAATGCTACTTGGAGGGTGGGGCGAAGCACAGTGAATGACAGAGGAAAGTTGTTGCTTGATGGTCTTGCATTTGGGGCGACATACTTGATACCTGTGGAGAGAAGGAAGGGATGTTTTCAAGAGAAGTCTTAAAAGGCTGTAGCTTCTGTGAAAGAAAGAGACAACAGGTGCAAGTTAATAAAAGAGAGAAAACACAGCTCGTGTGGTTAGATGAGATGCCATAAAGTCACTATTTCCGTTGAACCACTGTTCTTATTTTTCTGGTGTAGGATTTTGGTTCATCGGCTTGTGTTCTGACATGTTCTGTGTCTCCAGAGCCCCAGCATGAGGTGGATGGAGCAGTACTTCTGGGAGAAGGTAGTTCTGTTAGCTGTCTGCTTTCTTTCTTAGCTCAGTGAACTTCAGGTGTTCTTGTCAATGTGGTCACTCCTGCCTGTATCAACGGGTTTTATAATGGAAAATTCCCTCTTTCTGTACATGACTTGTTAATATGTACTAGAAAAATGTAAGCTGCTTGCTCATAATTACCACTGAAATGTGAAAAACCTGAGGCTTCTAGTACTTGAAGAAATGACTGTGTTTTTCTGCTAATTGGCAGTTAAGATCAGCCTGGTAAAATGTTGGAACACTAAAACTGGGTTGACTTTTTTTTTTTTTTAAAGTATCCATTAAAATACTAGCTTTACAAAAATTTTTGAAGTACCCATTTGTGTTACACTGAGATTTCTAGCCACATAGTCCTCCTTTATGCTTCTTTCAAAGGACTTTGCGCTGATTCAGAAGGGCACCTTTTACTTAGTGTGGCCTTAGGATGTTGCTTTCACCGAAAATTTTGTAAGTAGGGGCTGACGGTATGTCAGGACTTGTTTGTGGAGTGGTTGGGTGGATTTGACTTAAACTCTGGCTGTGCTTGGAGAATGACAGGAGGTGACTTGTCTCACCACATAAAGATGAGCAGCCACCTTCAGGAATGGAGTTTTACCTCTGCAGAGGGACTTGAAATGAGGTGCCCACCTGCTCTGGGAAGGAGCAGTGTAAACTGGGCTGAGTCAGCGCAGTCTTAAAATCAATGCCAGTGAAACATGGGAGGTCCTGACCTTGGTGGGTCTGAGTGTTCCTCAGCTGTACAAAGCATTAAAAAAAATTGGAAGGAAGTAAAACAAGACTCAGCTGTCCTTCCTCTTTCACAGAACTGGCGTGTGAACCAGGGTGGAGTGTGCAGGAGAATGATACTGGTAGTTGCTTTTCTGTCTGTCTCCTGTACTTTGCTCTCTAGTGTAGATAGGCATCTGCAGCATTGCAGGATTTCTGTGTGTGCTCTGTTCTTATCTAGGAAAGCAGCATTACCTTTTAACTGGTAAAAATACTATTGATCTGACATTACACTGACATTTTCCTGCCTAAGTGTTCCAGCTGTTTTACAAAAGGGGTAAAAGTCTGTCTCCTCAGTGTTTGAAGGGAAATAAATGAAATACAGCGTTATCAGATTGTAGTTGACCTTCCTAAGCTTAGGCACAGGTAGGATGTGAATCCAGGTCTCTTCCTGTTCCTGGGGTCAGTAGCCAAAGAGGGAACTGTTCACTATCTTGCAGGTGTGATATACGTGTTTGCGGGCATGAAAAGCAACTAATGAATATTGATGCATATCCTAATGAAGCCCTACATCTGTTTTAACATGTGTATGTGGGTATGGATTTGTGAGATACCAGTGTGGGTGGGAATAGATGCAGGCCTGGGAAAATTACTATAGCTTGTAACTGTGCCACTTGGCACATATAGTGTGCACAAACCCATACTTACAGAACAGTGCTAAAAAGCAAAACAATATTTTCTGCTTTGTCTTCCCTTCCCAAAGATTTATGAACCCCAGGGATTTTTTTTAAGCATAACTACCACTTGCTGAAAATCGTAATAAAACCCTCCTGCTCCCGTGTGTGAGTTTTTTAATGGGAACCTCTGTTGTGTTATGCTGTTTACAATGCCAAGCAGGCAAGCCTAGCAATGCTACAGGTGGGAAAGTGTAGGGTATTGGAGTGAACCTGACAAGCCTTTTTAATATACTCTGCAGTTTAATGTTTGGGTGGCTGGTGATGAAGCTGGCAATTTCATTGGACTTGGGAGCTATTTCTAGAGATGTATGCATTGAGCGTGTTCTGTGGTAAAGGTGCCCACTCCCACTGTGCTTGCTTTTCTTAAGAGACTGGTGGTTTTTAGTTCTACTAGTAAATCTCATTTTCTAAAAGTTGGGGTTTAGTTGAAAGAATGCTTTTGAAATTAGTATGTGGTGTTATTTGCCTGCTTAATGTTACTGAAGCCTCTCCTTGACACCTGTAGTGTTTCTGAAATCTCCATCATACCTGATGATTTTTCCCCATAAACCACTTCTCTTCCTTTCACAAAATTATGTTGTAGCTGTGTCAGTATTTGATTCTGAAATGTTTCTGTTGGTGCAACGACCGCTCTGATTTAAATGCCAGAAGAGTGCTGATTCACAGGAGGGGACGCAGGCTCGGGCGGATTCTCTGCTGTTACTGTGGAGTCTTGATAATTTGAGGAATGGGCATACAGCATTCTGCTCTGTCTCTTTCTTGCTAGTCTTGTTTTTAGAAGGTGTTTGGCCTTTTCAGAGGACTGACTTTGTGGAGGCAGCTTCTTTTGCTCTTAACATTCACAGTCTCTTTTTAAGAACTGCTGTTTCAGTGTCAATTCTGTCATTTTTGTCTGAAAGCTTCTATTGCTTATACTTCTAGCTCCACTCCTGAAGCCATCTACTCCTCAGTCTGGCTCTGAGTTAACTGCTCAGCCCCTTTTGTAATTTTGTAACACTACGTGCTCTTTTTCAGCAAAGCAAGGAAGAAACATTCCTGGGTTTGTGTCTGTTTAGTGGCTTTGTCAATATAATGCACATAGATCCCGAGTGTCGAGTATCAACTAAATTTGGATTCTTCCCTGAAAACCTGGACTACTGCATTTAAAAAAAGATGTTAACTATATGATTAATCAGTGCCTGAACTCCATATAACTTTGCTGGACTCCTCAGTTGAAAGAGAGAGCTGTACTGAAGCAGGTAGTGGAACAGTTTTTGGTATAATAGTTCTGGCAGCAGTCATACCTGCTGGTTTCCTATGACAACAGGTGAAACGCCCCAGGAGGCAGGGCAGATCAATGCATGAGCATCGATCATAATCCACTGGAATCCAGTGAATTAGTAGCCAGTCCAATAATAGAAATTTCAGAGTTGAACTAAATTGGAGTTGATAATTGAGGCTCAACTTGCACACGCCTGCCCTTTTTGCAAGGCAGTGAGTGATCCAGTCGTTGGTATTGCAATATGCAGTATTCTGCTTCTGGTACCAGGCTGTGTGCTACGTCTGGTTAGAATGTTTCCCAATGGGCTAATTTCCTGCTTTGAAATCACTATGCCCTGGGGTACACTTTTTTAATATTGGCCACTGTAACTGCAGATGCTTTCTTCTCTGTATGTTCCTCTCTGCCATTTCTTCTCCTCTCTTCCCCCCTTTCTGGTCACACCGAGTTATTTGGTTGCAAATTAATTTATGGAAATGACTTCCACAAGTTGCTAGGTAGCATCTCAGAGACCTTTCTCCATGTGCTTTAAGTTAACTGACAGGAAAGAGAGAGGTTAGTTTGCCAAAGCTAATGTACGGAAACTCACAGAACTCTTCCTGCTCCTACTTGACATGTCAATAAGGATGAAGCATCAGAGTAACACAAAAAAAAAAAAAAAAAAAAAAAAAGGAAAAGAAAAAAAATTGGTACTGCTGCCTTCAGAAGGGAAGTAGGTAGAACAGCTTTATGTGGCGCCTGTCTTCTGCCAGCTTATTCACAACAGTAACCATGACTTGTATTTTTATTTTTTACAGTACTTTTGAAAGACTCCAGATTTTTACGACTGTTGTTAATGCTTCCAGTTGAGAAGGGGAAGTTCTCATATATGTAGAAGCACTCACTTCTGGTTTTGTACAAGAATAATTAGTGAGTGATTCCTAGAGCAGTATTTGCACTGGGGATGAGGCATGAAAAGAAATCAAAACGATCCCTAAACTGGTCGCTGTGTGTTCTTATTTTACTTGGGAGTATAAGGGACAAATATGTGAATGTGTGGTTTGTCAGCTGAAGGAAGTGTGTATGATGGCTTTTTTTTACTCACTTCTGACTTTCAAAAACACTTAAATGAACACATGATTTTCTTTTTTTCCCAATCTGGCTAGTTCTTTCAAGGTCTCATCTGATACACGTTTCACAGATTCAGAGCAGGGTTTTTTTGAACGGCTGACTTGCTGGATATGAAGGCACAACTTGGACTGCTTTGTTGGTAAACAGCAATGGTAAAAAATAATAAGATTGTGTGCCCTCACTGCTATAAACTGTGCTATTGTAACTTCCCTTCCAAAGATAGAAATCCCCTCCTTACTTGACAGTGAAAACAGAGGCCACAAATCTTAAATTGGAGCTATATGTCTTGACTGGAGGCTTAGGGTGTATTTGTTCTGGGATTGAGCTGTCTTCAGACTCCATATACGCTGTAGATCTCTGAGTGAAAGGCACTTTTCCCCAATTCTCTTCTGATCTGTGGTAGTTGTAGCAAGAATCTACTCACTGATTTTTGAATGGAGTCTTGTTCCTTTGCTGTCATAGTTCCTAGGGCTTTCTGATATGGGAATGTTGTAGGAGAAACCAGAATCTATGGGCAAAATGTGCCTTCTCTACTCCTCTTGAGGATGAGTTTTGTTATGCCAGACTGCTAGTTGTATCTTTTCAGGTAGCCTTCCTCAAAAAAACGGATTCCAGTGATCCATTGAAGCTATTTTGGGGCCTCAGGCAGATGTCAGCTTTGTGAATTGTGTATGTTCCACAGGAAAAGAAAATTCATGATCAAGAATCCAAGGCTTTGATCCCAGTGAAGTGTCAGACTCGAAAATATAGAGAGAATGCCCAAGGTTAATAGGAAGGAAGAGCCCCACTGTAATCATTGAGGTGTTAGACAGCATCCTCTCTGTGGAGCTGGTTATCAGAGGGAATGTGAATAGTTTGCTTTGATCTCTTCCTGTAAGTGCCGGTTATGTGGTGGGGGTAAGCAGAAGATCAGATCTGGGCTGTGAGAGGAGAGGGCTGCCCTTAGCCCTCAGAGAAAAACCTTGGCATAGGAGGTTTTATTGCAGCTGAAAATCCAAGAGGCTGTTTGGAAGATGCTTAGTGTTCATAGCATGTTCCTATTTTGTATATTTTGACTGAAAAAGGCAAGATACTTCCATTTTCTACTATTGTTGATAGTCCAGAGCAGCACTATGCAGTGCTTGCAGTAGCAAGGGTTTTGAGTTGTTTTCTGTATGAATGCACAGCAGTTACAGGTTGAGCTTTAACTACTTCACTCCTTTCGAGGTTTATGCTCACTACTTGTGTTACAGTTAAGCAGTGGAGATTCATTTTGGCACACTGAAGAAATGCATGTATCTTGAATATCTTGTTTTCTTGAAAAAGCTCTTCTGCTTACAGGTTTCAGCTAAAGTGTTTGCTATGCTAACAGAGCAAGTGAAACTTCAGCTTTAGTTTTGTCAGCTTGACAGTGTGTCACGTTCAGTTTTTCAGTTGCATGGCTGTTTTTCTCTTGTGCTGGAAAGACATTTATAAACGTCTCTAGAACAAGAGAACACACCAGATTTGAAGACATTTAGTAGGTATTAGGACATTCATATCTGTTCTGAAAGCGTCCCTGTGCTTCTTACACACTGTTGTTTGCAGAAACCTGTTCTCTTCTGCTTATGAAGTTCAGGATTTACAGCTGGGGAAAGCTCTTCATCTCACAAACCTGCAGTATTTGCAGTGCTGTTTGGTTCTCCTGTGAAAGAGAAGCAGAGGCACCAATAGTCACAGAAGACTTGGTGAGGTTACTGTGCCTGGTGGCTGAAGACAGGCCTGTTGACATTAGCCCAGTTCTGACATAGGTTCCCTATTCCAGTCTCTTTCTTTAGTGCTGAAAGTAATATTTAAAACCAATTTTAATGTGTGATATACATTCTTTCTAAAAAAAACTTGTTCACAGGCCTTGTTACAATTCGGAGAAATGTATTGTGAGCCTGCATTAAAAGTATTGACGTTGAATGTGACAGGGACAGAAGAAATGAATCCTAAGGGAAACTTCCATGTGCCCATTTCTCTGCAGCTATCCCCCTAAATGGGAAAGACAAGTTCCCTAAATGGGAAATGCAGCACCTCGCTGACTGCCAGTACCAAACCTTTCCCTGTCCTGTGCCCGGGGAAGGCTCTGAAGTTTGCGGTGTTACCTGACATGCCGGGGTATCTGCTTTGCTGGGCTGCAGCCCATAAACCAAACTGCTGCTCTGCATCTTGCTGTCTGTGCCAGGAGGGCTCCGTGTTTGGAGGAGCGAAGGGCTCTGGGCAAGGAAGATAACTGCAGGGTTATGTCTTTAGGAGAGGGCTTGGCTCTATCACCAGCTGCTGTCAGCCTGCCCTGGACTTTGTTACAGGACTGATAGTGCTCTTCAAGAGCCAGATCTGTGTGTCTGTCTGTTGAAGTGCTGTGGACTGGCTGATGAGAGCTCTGTGTGCATAGAACATGTTTGTGCTTCTGTATTCTTCACGTGAATAGGGCAACATTTAACTGTTTATACTGCTAGCTGAGGAGGTCTGGACTGGCGTTTGTGGGGAAAAAGAAAGGAAAGTTGATGGCGTGGACTGTGGCAGATGGGCAGGATGCAGAACAGGAGAACTTGGCTGAGGGTGCTCTTTAGTTTGGAATTTGTGGCAAGTGTCCTTGATTATGACTTTATTTGACTGTAAAGCAGGTTTCTGGTGATATGGATACCTGTATGGGTGGAAGCTGTTATCACACTGATCAGGTGTATTGGTGTCATCCAAAATAGTGAGTGACGTTCTGCACTCCTATTTCTTTCTGAGGAAGGCTTTCTAGAGCGAAACACAATCCCAGCAGGAACAGCTGGCTTTTTGTGGCACAAAGCATGCTTCTTGTAGGGCTTTCTAGAGGGCCTAAGGAAAATAGGATTCAAATTGTGGTAAGGCTCGGTGAGATTTATATGTGCAGATATTTAAAGCTCTTCCAGAAATAACCAGCTCTATAAGCCTATCTCAAAACAAATGGTTGGAGAGATGATGTGCATTTTGGAAAAAAAAATGAGTGAAAAAACCTTTTATAGTTATTGTAACTACTTAAGAATGAAGTGCTATAAAACCATGATGTCAGTTTTTTTAAATTTGGATACCTTTGTGTCATAGCTCTAGCCATCTGTCGCAGCATTTAGAAGCTATACCAATGTGATTAGGGCAATTTGATACATAAAGGTGTGGTTATTTTTTTTGGTCATGACTGATTATTTTCAAGGAATAAGTTGGTAAATCCAAGGATAACCTTGAAGCGAAATCCAAGCAGATGAGAAACTTGAATCCTTGAAAACCTGGGACTCTGGACAGATTAGAAAGTAAATTTGAATTGCAAAACTTGTCAATTTCTAGAAAAAAAAAAAAAAACAAAAAAAACCCAAAATCTGAACCCTGAAATAAATACTTCAGGCTATGAAAACACTCCCAAGACTTCTTTACAACAGGACTCTGAACTAAGACAGACTTGCATTGGGTGAGATTGACCTCTCCAAGTTTGTGATAATTTAATCAATATAAATTTGATTTAGACTTTGAAGGTCCTAACGGGGCACAATAGGAAAGGCCAACTACACAGGTACATTCTGGTCTTGTTTGATGCTTTGAGTCTCTTGCTGTGAACTGTTAGGGGTAGACTTTCCTGTCAATTCAGAGTGGACATTGAACAGGTTTTCTGCAGAATACCGGAAACTAGTTTTCCTGCTGTCTTGTAACTGCATACTGTTGTGTGTTTCACTGCTCTATGGGGAAAGACTGCTTTGTTAGAAGTGCTTAGTGAACAGATTGCCAATAATACCTAGCAGAAATGCAGAAACCAGTCAATCTAGGAGGACTCTGGACTTCCTGGTGGGAGTTGGATAGTGTGAAAATACAAGGAGCTTTCCGCAGAGTTGGATGATCTGTTTTGCAGCAGCCATCTCTGATAGGAGTATATTCTGGGGTGCAGCTTGTTCCATCACTCTGCACCATTTCCTCTGACTGTTGTTGGGGCGGTATCGTGGGAATTGCTGCCAGTGAACTGACAGTCACATCCTCTCCACAGCTCAGGAGTCAGGGAAGGCTTACTGAGGAAAGGAGGAGGAAGAGTGGTTCCATTGTAGTTTGAGCAGAGAGTTTTAGCCTCGTCTTGCACATTGAGCTTAAGGGCCCTGAATCTCTTCCTGGGCATGGGGGTTACAGGGTTACTTTCAGGTTGAAGGTAGAGAGAACTTTAAGCTCTTTCTTTTAACTCCTGTCTCTCATAATGTGTACTGATGTTCCGTCTGCCTTAATTTTTCCAGCACTGTTGCTAGTCATCCCCATTGGAATCTTAAGATAATATTCTCTCCCAGATCAGAAGCATAGACTTGGCTTTGTTCCAGCAACTCTCACTTACTGTGGCTTTGTACAAAACATTTTATTGATAAGCCTTTCTGTTAGACAGAGTAAATTGTTTACTCCTCAAAGTAAATAAGATGTGGAGTAGACACAGAGATGACTCTACAGTGAAGTTCCTTTCCAAAGGACAATTCTTTTTGAGCAGGAGTTAAGACTACAAACATGGTTTTAGGGATTAGTATTGCCCTCTGTTCACTTACATAGTAAACCTAGAGATGGTTCTCATGAGGCTGGCCTCTCCTAGTAAGACTTCACAAGAAGGTTTAGCAGATGCATAGCATGGGCAGTTGAGTCTTAAATCTTAACAGTAGAGTCCGTTCACCAACTGTTAACTGAAAATGTTTTCTTATGTAAGAACAGCCAGTTAATTCATAGTTATGCAAAAATCTTGATGGAAGTTTGTAGGATGGAACGTGAAGTCTCACCTTGGAAATGGACTGCTAGCTTTTAATTTTCTATGTTCTTGATATAAAACTACCTAAGCCACTCGATATATAATGAATCAAGTTTGCAAATACCTTAGTTACTCCTTGCCAAGGCAACATCTGGACACATCCTTCCTCCAGTTGACTCTTTAGCTAACAGTTCTTTGAAGATTGCAGTGAGTTGGTTTGTGGAAGGGAGATTATCTTTTGTGACTTCTGTGCTTAAGTACAGGAAGAGTCTGAGTTATTGCCTGACCTATCTCCTCTTGTCTTAAATCAAGTGGAAATATGGAAAAGACTACTATTTTACACCTTTTCACTTGAGCTGTTAAGATAAACTGGGGCTTCATCCTTCTATTAAGGTGTTACCAGTGTTATTTCTACCACTTTCTCAGGTGAAGTCGTCTCTTAAAAGCACTCTTAGTCTCATGTTTATTTAGTACTTACCCTAAAGCTTTTCTTCTGGATTCAGGAGTGCTGCTTTAAGGACTCTTTCAAGTTCAGGTCACAGTGTGAATGGTGTGTGGGTGAACAACATGTTTGAGGGAAATTTACTGAGTGGTTTCTAAGTGTCTCTGGTGCTTCCTGGTTGAGAGAAATGTTTGGGAGTTGTGCTGGTTCACGAAGAACTGGCAGGTGTAGCTGTGCTGTTCAAAGAAGCTTATTTATAGCATCACCAAAAAAGTTAAAGTAGGCACATGGCAGTCGCATACCAACAGATCTCTCCTGGAAGAGCTTGGGGAAGCCTGCTGATCACTGGCTTTTTTCCTTCTTAGTTGGAGTTGGAATCAGACTGATGGAGGGAGTGGCTGTAGATCTCATTTTTCCCTTTGCTGTCTAATCAGAGAGGTATACATTTAGCATTTAATACCACTAGTCAAGCAAAGTCCTTGTTCAGATCCTTGACTTAGTTTACATGAACAAATAAATAGAACACACAATTCCTGCAGGCTAGCATAAGGTTAAGGGAGGTGTATTTAATTTGTGTTAGTATAGGGGCTGGAGGCTTTGTTTTGTGAGAAATATCTTTATTTCTTTGGCCTGGCTGTGGCCAGTCCTCAAATTACGTGTGAAAATGTGGGCTTTTAAAGCAGATAATGTGTGGTGTTCTTTTTTTTTTTTTTCCTTACTGTGGAAATAGATATTAAAATTTCAAATCTTTTCTGGTTAAGTGTGTTGACTTTGAAGTTTGAGGAGAGTTGAGAAGTTTGTCCTTTTATAGTCATGGTTTCAGAGTGTTCTAGAATGGAGAGAACTAAACTACAATTAGTTAATCTTTGGGTTGTTTGAGAGCATATGTAAGACTGAAATGTTTGGTTCCAGTTCTGATGTAGTTAATGTAGAACTTGTCTACTATTGTGTTGGAGATACCATACTGAGGAAAATGCTGAGCTTCAGAAGCAAATACTCCTGTTTGATGGGAAGAGTGTTAAGCTGCTGGTTGAAGTCATGTGGTAGAACTGTTGCCTTTCAGTTTAGTTCTTCCTTTCAGGGGCTTCATGGTGACCAGGCACTAACCTTGGCCCTAACGCTGGTCTATGCTAGCGATACATTAGATGTGTTCTGGGCTAGATCATCTGTCTGGGTGCTAAACTTCACGTGGCAACTCCCACTTCTGCTGCTGTACAAAATAATGTGTGGTAGTGGCAGCCTCTGACTCTGCAGCAGTGGCAATCTGAATCCAGTCACATGCTGAAAGAAGTTAAATTTCACTCAAGTGAGCAACTGCTGCAAACTGCTGGCAAATGTTATGCTTTTCTCAAGATGCACAATCAAATATTATGTATTATTCTTAAATAGTAATTGTTTAAAAGAATAATGCAGCTGGTTTTGACTTGCATAAAAGTTTATGCAAGGGACAATAGTGTGTGTCAAAGCATGAAGAACTCTGATCTGGCAAGTCTTGAGTCTTGGAAGTGCTGCTGCATTTGGTATTCGGCCCTCTAAGTAACCAGGGTAAGGGATGTGTGTGTGGAACAATAACAATATTAAAAAAAGCTGGAACTGTAAATAACTGTTTTTTTTTTTTTTTTAATATGAAGTACCCAAAGGATTATGTTCTTTGCAATATGCCAAATGAGCATATATGGGGTGGAAAAAATCTACCTATCCATAAAAAGTACTTCTAATACTCATAGCTTCCACCAAACCCTAAAAGTGTTGTTTCAATGAAATGAAAATAGTTTTGGGGAATAGCTTTTGTCAGGGAGAACATGTTCAGGGAATGCAACCTGTGCAGGGAAGTTTCTGACAGGGTATTTTCATGAGGCACTTGTACTAACTTGTTCTTCCTTGCTGGTGTGAAAATGTGGAGTTTGCAGACCTGTCTTCTCCTCTGCTGAAATTTAATTTGGAAGCTGGGGAAGAACAAGATTGCTCCTTGAATCTCAGATTGTCCATAATGCAACAGGGCTAGTCATCATCCTTACGTCTGTCTCACCTGTTGAATTACATGTCAACAGTTGATCGCTCAAGAACACTGACTGCTCCTAGCTTGTCCTGCTGTTGGTGGGAAGCAGGGCACTGGTCATCTGATAGACCATGTGATGGAAGAGGAATGGGTATCTCCATTTGATTTAACCTTCCTCCTGTCCCAGCAGTCTGTGCTGAGGGTTATGTACACTGAACTCGGGTCATCTCTGTGGTTGCATTACATGAACTGAAATTGTGGCTGTGTCAGTTGTTGAAAAGGACCCATCCCTCATTTTGCTCCCCTTCAAGTTCTGTGTAGCCTCCTTACCTTCTCTTTCAAGCACCCAGATGGTCCTGAACTTCAAACTGGATAGGAAAGGGTCTGTCTTCTCTCATTGTCTTTTATTCTGGAGGCTCAGTGCCTATCACTGGTGCTCGAGAGTGGCAGATGTATTTTGTTTCTAGAAGCCATGTGTGTGTAAAATATGCCTTTGGCTAGAGGTAACAAATAACTTGAATTTGAGCCTGTTGCTGCTCAAAACAAATGTTTCCTGCTCCAGAGAGCTTATTTGCAAATGACATTGCTCTCCTTATAACCTTCACTTATTATCCTTTAGTCTAAAAATAATTACTGCTTGTGTGAGATTTCAAGGCCTAAATTT
>NW_008587046.1:1232-9449 GCF_000691845.1 Merops nubicus | reverse complement strand
CAGCAGGAGGCTGACAGGCTTTTTAAAGGCTGTGATTCATGTAATAGATTATAAACAAGAAATTTTGGCTGAATGATGGAACACTTAAAATCTGACTCTTAGTAAACTGCTTATATGTTAAATATTTCAACATACACTTTATTGTTCTTAAAGAGCGTAAGTATCTGTGTAATTTCTCTCCTGTTCCTTTAGGCCATTTTTATTTTCTCCTGGGTCAAAAATTGCTCAAAAGGGCATGTAAGGTACTAAAAACTGAGACATACTAATGTGCTAGTCATCTTTAGGTCCTTGAGGCACCAGTAGTGAAATAAATCTTTGTGCTGCAAGTATTTTCATTCTTGTTTCGGCATATTCTCAGGACTAAGCCATTCTGTATGCTGATCAAACAGTTGTGTTTTCAGTGTCTCAGTGGCTTCAGAAATGAGACTTGAAAGGCTTGCTTGTTTGCCCCATTTTGTTTTGTTCTGTCAAGGTTAGTAACACATCAACTCTGGAGAGAGCAAATTCAAGGTTTGTAGCACAGCAGCTCTGGAGAGAGCAGGTCTGTGTGTGAGTATTGGGGAGCCCCTCATCAGAGCAGTAAAAATGGTGCATGGTGCAACGTGATTCATCTTAAGATCTTTAATACAGAAGAATGAAGCTCATTGTAGCTTCCCCTTTTGATAATATCCAAGGCTTGCCATCTCAGTGTGCACTTAAGGTACACCAGCAGGAGAGCAAGCTTTTGTTGTGGCAGCCTCTGGGGTAGCCCTGTCATGGGTGCAGGTCCTGCTGTGTTTGGCAGTCCTGGGGAGAGGACAGCCTTTACTGCAAGCATTCATGGAGCTCAGCTGGCGACCAGATCCTGGCAAAAACCTCAGCCTGGAGAACAGCAGAAGGCACAAACTGATACTTGAGTGTTCTTGGCATTATGGTGGTAGAACCTTTTGGGTGGTTTTTTTTTCTTTTTCTCCCCACCTACCATCTTCAGAAAATTATTAAAAGGCTCATGAAAGCAATTAGTGGATTTCTAATATTGTGCTGCTTTAGACCTAGCAGAAGTATTTAAGTTGATGAGGTGTTCAAGCAGCACTTTTTTAGTCACATTCTCAGCGTAGTGAAGCTTGTCACAGGTTCTGTCTATAATAAACTGTGGTTTTGGTATTAACCTGAGCTGAGACAGCTGGCAAGAGTCTGAGGAGTGGTGCTTGCCAGTTCATGTGGCTGTGGGGTCTTGATAAATTGCTTGTTGGCAGACTGTGTTGCTGTAGCAAGGGTGGAGGCTACCTGCCCTGTGCTGTTGCCTGTTCCTTTGCATTTCAGGGTGGTAACTAGGACCAAAAGTGGTATTTTGGTGGTCTTTTTAGTGGTGTGGGGTTTTTTTTGTTACTCTTTGACAGGTGATCTGCAGTATGATGTCAAGAAGTTTTGTCATCCTTTCCCAGACTTGCCCAACCCTAAATGACAGAATTTTTCTGTCTGGCTGATGCTGAATTAATTTCTCCCACTCCTTTTTGTTCATTCCTCACTTTACAAGCTATTTGAAGACCAGAGTTTGACCATGTAAATAATCCCAAGAGGATGCAGATAAAATCTTAAGAGAAATTGTAAGTTAACGAGGGGATTAGGGAATGTATTCTAAAATGTGCTGGGGTAATAGAAAATTCTGAATATGCAAGAGGAGGAAAGGTGTGTCATTAAGCCTATTCTAGAGGCTTAAAAATGTCTGTAAAAGCATATTTACTAGCTTTTTGGTTTTTCCAGGGGAATAACAGCTGCCACGGTTAGAGAAGGCTCCATTTGAAGAGTTCCCGGTATTCGCAGGTTACAGGCTGATCTGGCATAGTTGATAGCTGACGTGTGGAGCACTTCAGTTTAGGGTCATCGGTTCAAACACAGCCTTGCTCGGTGGTGGAAGAAAGCTGTTGCAACAGGAGGTTTTTAATGAAGTGAGCTGGCAATCTGTCAGGCTTTTAGGGCAGGAATTTTTGCAAAACTACAATAAATGGTACTTGCAAATAACCTTGCAGTCAAAGAATTAAGCAGGTATCAATGATAATCCAAAGAAATGAAGTAGGCATACAGGGAGTAACAGGCATTGAGCACTCACACTTGTACAGCTGATAAATGGAGTGTTTGTACATTCCTTCTTGAACTTCGAATGAGAACAACTAGGCAGTAAAGTGATGAGAAGCTTCTAACTACAGCTTGTGCATTTTCACTGTTGAGGTAAAAATAGAAACCCATAATGGTAATGTTGCTGGGTAGGCTGGGCACCGGTAGAGCTCTTTCATGGTCACAATAGGCGGTCCCTGAGTTTCTTTTGACTTCCAGTCACCTTTTTCCTATGTACCAAATTACCACTTTTATGGTTCCACTGGCTTTTTTCAGAGTCCTGCGTCACTCTTCCTTGTATGTGCTGTTCATCAGAGGTGCTGTTCTGCTGTGGTGAGGTTGAGGCTGACTTTGTTTCACTGGAGTCAGCAGCCAAGTGATTAATTCCTGAGAAAAACTGAAGACTTCATCTCTTGTCCTCTTAAGAGCTTTGCATGGAATATCCTTGCTGGTCTGCCTGCCCTTGCTTTGAAGGGTGAGACAGCACCATGGGGTCTCTCCACCTCTGCTGCCATTGTTTGGGGCTTAATTTCATTATTTGCCTGAGCAGTTGAGATTGTCTTATTGTGGTGCAGCATTTGTAAACAGTATTTGCACTACAATTTTCTTGTTGTCTGCTTCATCTCACTAGTGTCTTTTTCCACTTCCTCCCCACGTCTGCTCTAAGGCAAGCTAGACAGCTCTATTCATGCAAACCTAGTTATTCTTTAGGGAAAAAGCAACAAATGAGAGTTACTGGCCCTGAAGCTTACTGAGGATAGCAATGCTAAAAACTGTTCTGCCTGGAGATGTGAACTTAAAATAGGTCTCAAAACATATTTGTTTTTTTCCTCTTTTCCCTTTCTGCCCCAATCTTGCCACATTGTGGTCAGAAATCCTTTTTTTAAAGTTTATGATGGTTTTGGATATTTTCTTTGACTGAAATCATTGTATACTGTGAAACATATACTCCTGACATGAAATATCTACTCTAGGGAGAGAGGAGAAAATGAACTGCCACATCACCAGGGTTCTGTTTGCTCACCACCCTGTGTGTACAGGAGGAGGAGTAAGAAAAAATTTACAGTACTGATTTTTCACTAAAATGTCTGTATGTGCTCTAGGAAACTTCAGCTGAGAGTTTTGTGGCTTACTTCTATTACACATGCATGCTGTTTTGCCTGATCTACCCTCAGCCTTTGAAGTCAGGGATGAGAGATTCCTGCATTACACCTGCACCTCTTTCACTCTCTGCCAAAATTGTGTAGTTTAATGGATGAACTGTGCTCTGCCTGTCCTGCCTTGACTGGGAGGAGGTGACCTAAGTGTGCACAGTTGAAACATCGGTTTCCCGGAGCACAGAATGGAAAAGCAGGAGGTTAGACAGCAGGATGTGTGCATGGGTTCTAGAGGAACAGTGAAGTAAGGGAGCAAAAATCCTGGAGCCACTTGGTTTGCTGCACCACGGAGGTGATGAATTCAAGCAGTGCTTGGAAATGGATGAATTTTGTGTTGCAATCAAATGGACTTCCTCATAATGAAGGTTTTGTGGAGGCTGCAGTAGCTCTCCATTAAAATGGTGGTGAGCTAGCAAAAATTGGGGATTAAATGGTGACTGGGAATGGGGAGCCTTGAGGCTGAACACAAACTAAATGTCACTAATTGAATTTAGTTATTGCTGCATATTGTGGAGCACTTTCAATAATCTCTCATCTAGCTGCTTTGAAGACGAGTAAAGAGATTTTATAGTGAGGACACTGTGCTTTCCTGGCTGCAGGATTGTTTCCAATTGAACTTGTCTTCCTGTTTATCTAAAACTTTTCCTTTCTGGATCTTAGGCGTGCCTGTTACCTGTGTAATAAAGTGCCCGTGTAAATCGTCATTTACCTGTGTACATCTTCATTTGGATTTAATCATACTGCATGAAAATCTCTGCTGATTTGAAAAAAAAAAAAAAAGTAACTTGGGTTATCTATCTGAGTTGTAACTCTCTAGAAGGTCAGGAGGACCATGTCTTTTGGCTCTGGTAAGAAAGATGATTGTAGAAATTTTAGTTGTTCAAGCTGTGGTTGCTTTGTGCCTCCTTAGGCAAAGCTTAATTGGCTGCTTACTTGTAAACATATAATCATTGTGATATCTTTAGCTGCTTTGTGGTACAGCTTCAGCCCATGAAAGACAGAACATCACAGTTTACTTTTTTCTTAACAAAACATTCTAGGAGAGTGGATGTGCTGTGGAGCTCTGCTCTTTGAGCAGCTTGCTGGCTGAAGATGGTAAATTGGATAGGTTGTCAAGCTGAAGAAAAGAAATTTATGGAAATAAGAGTTCTCTGTCCTTTCACAGCCATATTGGTAGCTTACAACTTTTTATTGAGAGAAATTATCCTAGTGTAAATAAACTTTGTAGGCTTGTGAAATATTGCTCTGAATTCTCAGAGAATCAGATGATCACACTTAAGAGTATGAGACAGAACCTAAAGCTTCATCTTTTGAAGGCTGTCTTAATTACAACTGAACGTTAGTGAAAACTCATTGTGCCAAAGGTCCTATAAAAGCTTCCATTATACTGTTCCTTACCTGGCTGATCCATTGGGAAGCTTCTGAATGGGGACCTGAACAGTCAGTTCCTGTTGAAAAGCTGTTCAGAAATGTGTTGCACAAAGTAAAAGCATGGATACTGAAAAACTGGCAGGGATGTGAAGAACAACACAAAAAGTATGCAAAAGTCAGTGGTTGACTGAGTACTGGCTGTGGCCATGTCTCAACAAACTTAAGGTGGGACTTATTAATGCTTGACAGCTCCTGGGATTTAGTGCTAACAGGATAGGATAGCTATTTTCACTTACTGCTGCATTTGGTTGCCAGAAAACAACTTAAAATAAAATAAATAAAAATCCAACAACAATAACAAAAAAACTCCAGAACTATGACTATGGTAAACTTGTGTTTGTGGGAGAACTGCTGCTTGTGACTATGACTGTGTTGAGTTATGGTTCCTGGTTTTGAGTGATGGAAGTGTTCACAGAGGTAGGAGATCTGTTTGATGTACTAGTGCCATTAGAATTGATCATAATGAGTAGTATGATACAGCCTTGATTTCAGCATCTTCTGACTTCTGAATGCATGGTAGGTGGACACCTTCATAATTAATTTTGTCTGACAGCATGTGCTTTTTTTAAGTTTAAAAATCTGTTATTTTGGTGGCTAGTAGATATTCCTTTTATCAGAGAGTGGTGGTGACATGAGCTCTTGTAATAAAACAGCATAAGCAGTTGTGAGATTTCTTGTTATAACCTAGAAAAGCAACTCTGTTTGTGCAGGAACTGTTCACCCAATGTCGTGTACTCAGCCAGAGAGGGGCTGTGAAAGTAGACCTCCTTTGCAATGCTTGCTGTTTTGTTTTTTTTTTTCCCCCCTGTGTTTTCCTCTAATCTCTCCTTCAGAAAATGTTGCATGAAAACACGTCTGTCAGTTGGCACAGACAGTGCATATTCCCCATGCAAGATTCCCAGAGAAACAGGATGAGAGTTGTCTTCTGTCGTACCCCATAGCTCTGTGGAGGGCTCTGGGGGGTGTGTCTTGGGACACTGAAGGGAAGTCTCAGGTACTTGTGCTGACCTTTGAACTCAGTGTGGCCAACATATTTTGTTGGGCGTCCAGCTGCTCTAGAGCTCTGAGAACATCAGTGGGTAGCATGGAAAATACTGCAGTTCAAATGCTTTGTGTAAACCCTTAAGCATCAAATGTTACGGTAATTTACAACCCATGAGCTTACTGACCTTGCACAAAAATAAAACTGTGGATATTTGTCCCATTTTCTTGCAAAATTCTAGGAAACATAATCTAGACAGCTAAGGCTTACCCTGACTGTTATTTTCTAAATAGTCTAATTTTAAATGACTTGAACAACAGACTTCCACAACTTCCCCTGAGTGTGCCAAGTTGATAATAGTGCAAACATTGTTTGACTCTGTTCCACAGCACTTGTTTTTTGGGTATGAGGTTTTCTTTACTGCTTTGTCACAGTTCCTGATGGCAGCCCTTTGGACTATCCTAACTGATGTTCCTTCAGAATTTTTTAGGAGCCAGTTAACTGTAGCCCAGAAAAGTCAAATTAGTGTCCTGGAAGGAAGTTCTTAATGTGCAGCTGCTGGGAGGATAAGAAAAAAAGGCAGTGATAAATCAAAAGGTTTTTAAAACTGCAGTTAAATATGGATATATTAAAAGAGTAACTGGAATCTCTCTTAAAGGGATAAGCAAGATGAAATGTCTGCATTCTTAAAGAGGCATTTCCTTAAAACATCCAGAAGGCCTAAACTCAGTGGGAGGATCTAGATAAATAATTTATATTTTTATTTTGACAGTAAGCAGTCTGGGTGTTCTTGGCGTTCCTTATGCATCTTCTAGTTAAAGTTAGTTAGTTAAACAAAACAACCCCCAAACTTTCCTCCAGACATGCTGTCATACTGAGCTGATTTGAACTGTAGAATTTTTTAAAATCATGACATAAATTTTTCCCTCTGCCAAAAAGTTATTGGTTTTTAATTTACACACCCCACCCAACCCCCCAACTTCCAACAACTTCAAAGAATGGTGGAGATCCTTACACTTTCTGACAGCATTTTCCATGAGGTTTAGGAATATCCATAGGATGCCTCTTCATGATTTGCATACACCACTTGAAGATGCCACTGCCTAGGGGACGGGTCCCTTACTCTTTCTTTTCCTCTTCCATCTCCCTTGTGATAGTCGCACAGCCATGTGAGGAGCTGGGTAAAATCTCTGACCTGACTGAAGAGGCTCTTCTTGTTTCCTTGGTTAGGGCGGGCTAGTTGACACTATGGTCTTCAGCTGAAGCTCATTCTTATTTCCAAAACTGGGGGGAGGGAGAATCAAATACCTTTCAGTGGCAGAATTAAATTGCTATCCTAAATAAACAGATTTAAGCAAAGCATGGATCTGTGTATGTGGAGATCCTGGATGCATCGACTGTTAGTTATTGCCTGTAATTGTGCGTTTACAGGAAGGTTGTGTGGCTGGGTTCCTGACCACAGAAGCAATGTAGTTCCTTGCTGCAGTATCATTAAGTACTTAATAATATCAAGTGATACAATTTAGTAAACCCAGTGAAACCACAGGACTGGAAGAGAAAGCTGTAAAATTCAGGAACTGGTTTTGATGAGCAAGCAAAGCAGTCTTTGGCCTTTTGAACCCCGAAATGTCTGTTAGCACTTCTGTTTTGGGTACAGGTGCTGATTTGTCTCTATCACATTTGAGATTACTATGTAAATACTCGGTTTGAAGAAAACGCATGCTTCAGTGATCTGAATAAATTTTGAAAATTAGAATGAAAACATCAAGACATAAAAAATGCTTAATAAGACTGTATTCCTTGTTCTGTTCTTGCATTACTATAAATGTAGGAGAAGCATAACTTTTGATTCTTCTGAGATACATTTAAAGAGTTCAGCACAGCTCACTTGCCAGTGACAGGTAACAGAGCTTTCCCTCTGGAATCTCTAGTGCCCTTCCAGTGCAGTTATTGGTGACCAAAATAGTCTGAGAAGAGTGTCATTAAACTTAGAAAACTAGCAGCTGATTTTGGAAGGTTTCTCTGTCCCTATCCTAGAAACTGTTCTTTGTGCTGTTCTTGTTCAATTAAATGGAGAGATAGTACTGAAAGGAATTGCTCATCTTTCTTAGGAAGGTTTCCTCTTCACTGCAGGATCTAAAAACAAAGAAAGAAAGAAAACAGCTGTGATTTTCCTGCTCATTCTGCTTGTGTCAGATCAAAGCCTCAAAACAACTAAAACTCTTGGTTACCTTATCTCAAAACTGAACATCATATTATAATGATCTGTAAAGTATTACCAGATATGCCAAGATATGTGTAACTTGTTGGATGAATTTTTAAATTATTTTAATAAAATATAAACAAATCTACACTCTTTTTTTTTTTTGTTTCATTAAACAGTGAACTGGGGTGTTCAAAGAAGCACTGGAGTACTTAATTTATTTGAACTTAACAATGGTAAGGAAGCAAGTTTTGGAATTAGGTGCTTCTTTCCAAAATCTCAATTCCATATTCAAAGGCTGGGGTTGAAATAGGCCTTGAAGAGTTGAATTCTAAGGACTGTAGGAGCAG
>NW_008587046.1:0-1219 GCF_000691845.1 Merops nubicus | reverse complement strand
GGAATGTGTTCAATGATTTGCAGAGCTCTATTATGTCTCTTAGAGGTTTGTTTTTTACTTACTACTTGAGAAGCCAGGACACCAAAGAAAAACTTCACATAACATTTGGAATAACTGATAATTTCAGAATTGTAGATAGGCAGATTTCTCTTTAAAAACAAGCTTGTTGTCATTTAAAAAACTGGCTCCCTGTAGTAGGTCTGACCACTTTTTAAGTACTTCATACATACAAAATGTATGTACTCCTTAACACGCACTTTTTATGCGAAGGGGAGAATAGGTACCTGTCAAATGAACTCTTCCATAAGCAATAGTTGACTTCCTTTGCCTAAAGACTTGAATTGTTGTGTCATGTGATCCCCAGGAGTAAGAAATTGGGCAAGGAAGGCAAGAGACCAGCATGACTTACTCAAGACCTATTGGTCAAACTAATGGGCAAGAAGTAACTCCACAGCACTGCCCAGTTGTGTAGGTATGGGGTCAGGAAGGCCGAGGCACAGCTGCTGCTGACCTTGGCAAGGGATCTGAAGAATAATAAGGGCTTCCACAAGTATGTCAGCCAGAAAAGGAAGGTCAAAAAATGTGTAGTGCCTCCCCAAAGAGCACACTGCTCATTGGAGCTACTGACCTGTCAGCCTCACCTATGTGCTTGGGAAGGTCATGGCACAGATCCTCCTAGAAGCTATGCTAAGGCACATGGAGGAGAGGGAGGTGATTTGAGACAGCCAGCATGGCTTCACCAGGGGCATGTCCTGTCTGATGAACCTTTTGGCCTTCTTTGGTGGAGTGACTACATCAGTGGACAAGGGAAGAGCTATGGATGTCATCTACTAGACTTGTGTGTGGGACAGAGTCAAAGGCCTTACAACAGCTCTCTCTGTAAATTGGAGAGAGATGGATTTCCTCGGTGGACTGTTTGATGGATAAAGAATTGGTTGAATGGTTGCATGCAGAGAATAGTGGTCATTGGCTCAATGTCTGTATGGAGGCCAGTGACAAGTAGGGTCCCCTCAAGGGTCCATATTGGGACCAGTACTGTTTAATATCTTCATCAGTGACATAAGCAGTGGGATCCAGTGGAGCCTTGGCATGTTTTCAGATGGCACCAAGCTGCGTGGTACATTTGACACACCTGAGGGTTGGAATGCTATTCAGAAGGACCTCAACAAGCTTGGAAAGTGGGCCTGTGAGTACCTCATTGTAATGGTTTGAAACCTGC
>NW_008587045.1:420-773 GCF_000691845.1 Merops nubicus | reverse complement strand
TCCCTGGAGGAGGAGGTGGCAGTGCCCTGGCCAAGGCTCTCTGCCCTACTCCGGTGCCACCGGTGCAGCCTCCCCAGGGCCCGTAGCCACATTTCCACCACAGCACCAGGGAAGCAGGCGGGGGGGGAATAAAGGGCAAAAGCAAAGTTAGAGGCTTTGGTGAGCAGTGGTGGCAAAAGGCAGAGGCTCCTCAGCGGGGAAGTGGCACCCTGGCTTGGCACAGCGTGGCATGGCACTGCTGCTGCTCCCTCCACCACCAGTTAAAGCTGGAACCAGTGCTGATACTGGGTAAACTGGGAGCAACGTGGACCCTCGGGGGGGTTCATGAGGCACGGCTCAAAACTGGGGAGCCA
>NW_008587045.1:0-272 GCF_000691845.1 Merops nubicus | reverse complement strand
CTGGGGGGGAGGATGGAGGGAGAGGTGGTGGGGACACCAGCTCTCTGGAGGATGGACAATGTCATGTGCCAGGCTACGGCAGGACTCAGATTAGTCCTCGGGGTCTGAGGTTTGAAAGGCAGATCCAGGAGATGGGGTTAAGCCAGATTAAAGATCAGAGGCTGCCGGCAGGAAGGTGGCCTCACGGGCAGCAGTATCAGGGCAGAACAGACGTCCCCCCCTCCACGGTCCCCCCCTCCACCTCCCCGGGGCAATGTCACCCCCTGGGGACC
>NW_008587044.1:0-422 GCF_000691845.1 Merops nubicus | reverse complement strand
AAGTTTGTCTCTAAGTTTGTACTAATTCTCCCCAGTGTCTGCACTGCTGCCATCTACACTGACAGATCCCAAGCAGGGCACAGAAGAGCGCGCCTCACCATACAGGCTAAGCCAATAATCATTGAACATCCTCCATAAACATGTTGCCCATGATGTTCATTACAGGGATCTCATCATGCAAAGTTTTGTATTTCTTTATATTAAGTGGATGCAATCTGAACAAGGATCCAAAAGAAAGTCTGAGCTTGGCATACAAGAGAACTGTGAAGCAGACGAGCCAAAAAACTATTCAGTGAGACTCTTGTCTGATGCAATGGGAAATTAAATGTATTCACTATAACCAGCAGAGGACCTAACAAAGTTCAGATTCAACTTGACAGGGCTCTAGAACATCTGAGTGGGTCTGTGCCTGCTCCAGTTCA
>NW_008587043.1:0-278 GCF_000691845.1 Merops nubicus | reverse complement strand
AACTTGAGGCCGTTTCCTCTCATCCTGCCGCTGTCCCCCGGAGCGCTGGTCCCTGCTTGGTGTTGGCCTGTGCTGTCCCCCGTTGCCTTGCTGCCCGTGTGTGTTTCTAACTGACTGTGCTGTCTCTGTCTGTCTCTATCTCAGCCTGACGCGGACGACGAAGCAGCGGTACGCACACCTTTTCTTTCATTGGGGCTGTCTCCTCGTTAGCACCTCTCTTTTAATCGTTCTCCAGGGCAGCCCGTGCTGTGGCTGGCGCAGCGGTGGCGGCCGGGGCA
>NW_008587042.1:0-8966 GCF_000691845.1 Merops nubicus | reverse complement strand
TTTTTTTTTTTTTTTTTGAGTTTTGAGATCCTGATTTATGTATGAAATCTTAGGAAGTGCTTTGGTGTTTTGATTTCCTTCCTAATTCAAAGTTCTGATCTTACTTTGAGCGCAAGATTTTGCCCTTATGCTACAAGTTTTAGAACTGGAATTTACAAGAGTGTTGATCGATAATTTTGTTTGTTTGTGTAGTTCTCTCATTGACTTAAAGTTTCTATAAAGGACATTTTGAATTTTTAGTTTTCTGACTTTGTCAAGTTTACTGTATTACTCAATTTGTTGAGCAAAATACACTCTGTAGGAATTAGCTGATGTCATGTGCAAATGTTTCACAGTCTTTCAGTCTGCTTAAGCAGTCCAGAAGTAATGAAAAGCTCACTCAAAGTTTGAACAGCATCTCAGTCAAGACTTTCTATTTAATTATTGCTAGCTGGTTGTATAATTCATGAAAAGCTGCAAAGGAAGCTGAAAGTTTTCAAAGTCTTGCTAACCATTGGCAAACCAAACCATGTGCACTGTGATTTTGTGCTGAGTGCTGGGAATGTGTTTATTGAATTTATTCAGCTCAAAACTTCCCAGAGGCTGCCAGTTGAGCTTACCACATTCATCTTACATGTATCAAAACATGGAGTATAAGGCCTTGCATTTTGCCAAATCTGTGTTTCTTACATAATTTTTATGGTCATATTTTGGGACTATATACGAGTTGTTTCTGAAAAGCATCTGTCTATAGCTGCATGGTTGAAATATGTTAAGTGGAAGAATAATATAGTAAGAAATGGAAATAAGACTATTCAGACTTCCTTTAATAATTTCTGCCTTTCCTTCATCCCTTCATTAATTCCTATCTGAAAAATCAATAGGTGCTGAAGCATACAAAGCCTGAGATGATTTACATATGATCCTACACGTTAAGTCAGTGTAACAGCTTAAAATTTGTTCGACCTCCCCTGACTCTTGTGGGATCCAAGGGAAATGGGTCATTCATGGTTCAGAGAGAGCTTTACCATCTGCTTGCTCACTGAGAGCTTTCCTGTACTCTGTCTGCTGCTACTCTCCCTTTGCATTGCTCCCCACGGTCTTCAAGAATTATTTTTTTCTGTGCTTTGTGGCCATCCTTTCAGACCTTTAACTTGCAAGGTTGATGTCTTCAGTGTTATACTGATGCTTATGAGGTGTCAGGTGGGAAAGGAAAAATCTTGTAAACTGTCTCTTCTGCCTAATAGTCTTGGCCTGTTGCCACCTAACTGTTAATGAACAGCAGCACAGTCACTGGGGAGAAGCACTAAAGGACAGAAAAAATATCTGGCACCACAGAACTAATACAAACAATTTTACCTCTTGTAGTTATTCCAAAGCTGTTATTTATTATTCAATTTGACTTTTATAAAATATCAGAGAGTATAAGTATCAGAAAAGCTTACATTACTAGACTTAAAATAAGGAAATAAATTTTGTGGTTAAAGCTTTATCCTGATATCCCACAGGATCAAGAGATACTTAGTGCAAATCTGTGTTATCAAGCCTAAGTTTGACATTTTCAAGTCTTTTTTATGTTGTCTTAAATCATACCTTTGTTAATCCTAATTTATTTATGTTACTCAGCGTCTTATTATCTAACCTGTTTATTATTCCTGCTTAGTTTTCGAGGATTGTATTTGGATAATTTTTAATTTTTGCATTGAATTTGTTATTGAAACATAACTTCTAGCTTCTATTTTTCTATTTCTAAATAATTGCCATAAGACTAATAAATTTGGTTTTGATTGGGTTTTTTTTCCAAAAGAGACAACTGATGTTTAACAGGCTTTCCCCTCCTCCTCTACAGGGCCACCTTCTGCTCCTAGGAATGTGATTTTTAACATTAATGAAACAGCTCTCATGTTGGAATGGAGCCCCCCGAGTGATACTGGAGGAAGGAAAGATCTCACTTACAGTGTCATCTGTAAGAAATGTGGGTCAGATGCCAGCCAGTGTGAGATCTGTGGAGGAGGTATCCGGTTCATCCCCAGGCACACAGGTCTCATCAACTCTTCTGTGACAGTGCTTGACTTTGTGTCACATGTGAACTACACCTTTGAAATAGAAGCCACAAATGGTGTCTCAGAGCTGAGTTTCTCTCCCAAGCAGTTCACAGCTATCACGGTTACCACAGACCAAGATGGTAAGTCCCAGTGCTGCATGTCTCTTTCTGTGCCCCAGTCATCTAAGCTCTTATCAGGGGCATTGTTTTGTTTCTGGAAAATCTGAATCAGCAAGTTAGGAAGTTTTGCAAATTCTTAGGTTTTTTTTAAGTGCTTCTGGTGAGGACTTCCAGCGTCCGCTGATGACGGCATTAAATGCTTTTGGCAATTGGCCCTTATCCCCTTTACAGAGGGCACAAATATATACCTTTCTGTTTAAAACTAAGTGCAAACTTTAACTTTCCGAGACTTACTGTATCACTGGTTCATCAGAACTGGAGTATGTGTCTGGTGCTTGTCCAGGTCTTGTCTTACTATTTCAGTTCTGGAAGGGCAGAACACCACTTGCTCCCTTTAGTATCCATGTTTTGTAAGTACTAATACAGCAAGCTTCACTTTAAGATATTTCAACATCTATACAAGCCATTTCTTTAAGTGAGGTATCCTAGTAGATTTTTTGTTGTTGTTGTTGCTTTAATTGTCCGCTTTGCATTATTGTTTTTGAGCTTTTTCTTCCCCCATTCCAGTTCACATTCATGTCCAGCATCAAACTTTATGGGAAACATGGAACACTAAAAACCTATATTGTTTATTTCTGCAACTTGTTCTCCCTCCACCTTTAGAAATACTTACTGTGCCAGGAAACAGCATCATAGGCTACCAACAAAGCAATCTGTACAGCAGTGATGTGTTGTGGCTGGTGTTACTGTAGATGAGAAGGTTATTTCAGAATTATCCCTTGCTGACATTTGTTCCAGAAATCTTTTTCACCTACTGTGCAGTGACATTGCAACTGTAGCTGAAGTGTTTAATGTAGAACAAGAACCAAACTGACAAGACTACCATTTTGAGTAGAAGACCTGTGATAATATAAAACTATAAAAAGGTATTTTGTTACACTGTACTAAATGCAAGTCACCAAGCATGTACAGGTGGAGATACAGTTTTTCTTATACTGGCTAACAGCTGTATGAACACAGCTTGTGATGTGTATTTAAGTGGTGGGCTTTTAAAAAAAGTCTTTTGCTGTTGTCTGTTCGTGGTTTAAGGATATAGATTTTCACTGCAGTTTTACTCAAAACAGGAAAAAGACAAATGTTTTGATAATTTGTGACACACTGACAGTAAACTCTAGAGTGTAGACTGCTTGCATTCCCTACAGTAATTCTTACATTTTTAATAATGCTTTTGGAAGGGGTTCAGAGAAGACCAGATTTTCAGAATACCTAGAAGTTTATTTGGATTTAAAAAGACAGCTTTGCAGGAGAAAGCATTGCAATAAATGAAATAAAGGCATCTAGAAAATGTAGTTGTGAAGCTAAAAACATTTTTGTAGGCTTACAAACTGTGTAGTTGGATAAAATTGGAAGCATGGTAACTGTATGTAGAAGTAAAAGAGAAAAAGATGACGTCATGAAATATGGAAGAACATTAATGAAGTTTTCATTGATGGAAATCATTGAGGGAATAATAAATATTTTTTTGTGAGTTACTTTTAGTCATAAATAAGAAGTGATATGGAGAAAGCTAGAGTATCTAACCTCAAAAAAGAAAGCTTCTTGAACTGAATCATCAGAACACTGTAGAGATTTTATGAATGTTTATCACATTATCACATTGAACTCAGGTAAAAAGATTAGTGACCTCTTATTTTCAGGCAGCTATTAGTAAAGAGTTTATAGTTTTGCTTTTGCCATATTTACCAAAATTACTGAATTGATCACCTTTATATTAAATTTGCTTTTCTATCTATACCACCAAACAGTAAGCTCACTGTTACAATCTTTCCTTATAATCTTAATTGTACTGAAATGGACAGTATCTATTGCATGGTGTTGCAGATCTTTGCATGTGTTCATATACAACACAGATCCAAGATTATATGCATGACATGACAACAAATCAAAAATACCTTAATGTGTGCAAGGACTGCATTACCAGTGGTCCAAAGATAGCCATTTAGAACATTTTTTCTCTTTTGATGTGTGTCTGATATGAAGGATCTAGATCTATGTCTGCACAAGATATTTTGCCTATGTTCATACAGCTTTTTTATATGTAGTGTTTTCATACATACTGTTTTAACATAACTGTTTAACATGTTTAAACATGTTTTAGTATACACATTGCTACACCTTTTTATAAATGTATAAATTGTTTTCTTTAATTGTCATATCTTTGTTAAGAATTTAGAACAATATCTTCAGCTGTTGTAATTCCAGACCATTCTGTTAGCTACAGTAATTTGCAGTGGCTGAGGACCTAGTGTTTTCTTTTCCTTAAGCATGTTGGATTTACTTCCCTCTAGTGGCCCTTTCTTTTTGGTGGTTTATGTGTAATTAACAGATCCTTCTTTAAACATGCAAAATTATTATCTTGTTCTTCAGGGTTTTTTCTCTCTTTTTTGAGAAGTTATTGCTGTTGTCATTTTTGGTGAATAAAGTATTGTAGTGAAGAATACTGTGGGCGTCCACAGAAACCAAAGCATTGTATTATACCACAGTTGGTGAGTAGTCTGAGGGGATCAAAGAGGGAGAACATTTGCTGACAAGAGAAGTGAACTAATTCAAAAGTTAAGGCTCATCTTTATGCACAGAGCTCTACCACAACTAACATTAAAATCTTAACTGCCTCCTGATGCAATCACCAGCATCAAGACTAAGTGCATTGCTCAGCTCTAACAGTGACAAGAGGCAGACTAAAGGAACGTAACATTACGAAAAGGCTTGGGGAACTGTATCCCACAAACCTCCCTTCTGTTTGATGACTGAAGTATTACCAGACCTGGTCAAATATTGAAAAAAAATTACTAACATTAATGTAAGTAATATAAAATTAACTTGGTAGCATTCATTATTTTTTTTTTAGTTATTAATTTTGTACAAGTATTCATAAGTTCAGTATCCCTGGTTTTTTTTCCCCCTTGGCTTCATAAGGAAACTTTCTGTAATCACCTTGTCAGGCACTGTGTAGAAATGTTTAGCTAATGGCTTCACAGGAGTTTGATAACAGAGAAAAAGGTTTCACAGATAGTATGTTCTCTCAACAGATGTGTGGAAAAAATGACCACGTAGAGTCACCAAGCTGTTGTTTTGGTCTGCAAGTTGGAAAGCAAGGTTCAGCTATGTAACACTTGCTTACTGGACTAGAGATGCCAGCTGACCAACCACTTAACCTGTCTGTTGGCTAATCAGTAAAGAAGGAGTACATATAGTTCTTGTACAATCACAGCGTGTGCTGTGTCTTGTCCAGCAAGTGTGGCAAAAAAGGGTGGGGTTAGGATATGTTAGGCAGTGTAGATGTAGCAGATGGCAAGATGAAGGAAATGTGCTATATGCTAGTCTAGCTTAGTTATTGTGTCAAAATGTTTTTGAGATATCAAAATAATCCCATAGATTATTAGACTCTATAGACTCTTAGCCTCTGCATTGCCTAAAGAAAATTCAGAAGTACTTGAGGTTTCTTATGCATAATTAGTGTAGTAAATAGTGAATAATTAAGCAAAACAGATTTTAAAGTAATAGTTACTGTTTCCAAATAATAGTCCACATAGACATTCACTGAGTAGGCAGTCATATGTATTCCATTCATGAGAACAGGAGGATTTTTAACATGATGCTGTGTGGAGTGGGAGTAGAGTCCTGAGTACATGATTATACAGACAGCCTGCTCTGTTTCAGTCCACTGTTTCAAATCCATCACTGAGGAGCAGAACTCTGTAGCTGTAGTGTTCCCCTGACTGAATAGTTTCCTTATTTTCCGGTCTGCATCTTCACTGTATTATATCCCCACTCTGGGACTCCATACTGGCAGCCCCCAATGCTCCTTTTGCCTCCAAGTCCCACAGCAGTGACCTTCCCTAAAACCGCAGTCCAGTCATGAGATGTTTCATGAGCATTGTTCCATTTGTGGGCTCCTTCTGCATGTCTTTCCTTGGTAGAAAGCTTACGCTACAGAAATACAAAGTCTGAGGCATGAGAGACTTCAGTCTCTCTGGGCACACACCCTATCACTGCATCGAAGATCTGTGTAACTTTGCTGCATCTGTCTAGTGTTGGCAGCCAGTGATGAGCTGAGATTTTCAGGCAGATACTGAAACTGCAAATCTGACAGGATTCCTTTGTCCAGAACATTATATTTTATGTGAACCATTCACAGATACATCCTAGGTGATGTTTCCTAATCTGATGGTGAAATCTTGACAGTGTCTGAAATGAATTCCTTTCATCTTTCTCCTTTTTCCAAATAAGTTATGACCAATTTATTGTTCCTAGTTCAGGTGGCTTCTAAGACGTATTTGTAGCCCAGTGGGGATGGACTGTAGCAACAACAACCTCTTACCACTCTTAGAACTGCTGGAACTGAGGAATGCATGGATGGATTTCAGTGTCTTTTCCAGGAATAAATGTGACCAGATCACCATGAATTAATAGCACAGAGCATTATAATAAAGATGAAGATGTTGCAAGTTGATAAGAGCCTCATCTGACTGTCAGAATAGTGTTTCAGTGGGAATACCTGGGCAATTTATCAGGATTAATCCTTCTGGCTGATGGCAGTATAGTTTCAGGATGCTCATTGGGGTGGCAAGGGAATTCCCTGTTCACTCAACCTAAGTTGCTTCCTGTAGTAGCATCTCACTTCCACCTTATTCAAAAATCAACTTCCTTTTTTTCTTTCTCCTGAATCTCAGATCTCTACAGATGTGATTGTCCTTTGTAACTTTAAAGTCAAGAAAGCTTTTCTTTTCATAATGGCATGATGAAGCCCTTTGAACTGCTTTCCATACTGTTTGTGCTAATGATTGATGAATCTAAAGGAACAAGCTATTTCTGATCACTGATTGTCAAAATGGAATAGTAAGATGTACAAAAACCTGTTATGAAACAGTCACAAAATAATATCTCCATCAGACATTGCCAGAGCTCAAGCCACATGAAAGAAAGCATGAAATTTTCATAGATGACAATAAATGAGAAATTTATGGCATTTGTTTACTTGACACCTACAGCTATATTGATAGTTCTACCAACCCCTGTACTGTCATGGGAGCCGTGCAGAACAGTGCTGCTGAGTCTATTGATGTAAAAAATGTAAAGACAAACATCAACTTGTTGATTGGTGACTAGGGATGGTCTGTAAATGTTGTGACATAAGGACAGTAAAAGGGATTTCTAAAAAAGTTTGAGGTGTGTGCTCCCTATTTTATATCACTTCTGAAGAATACATTTAAGTGATACATTTAAAAAAGGTATTCAGCATTATGCAAGTAATATTCAGGTTAGTCTGTTAAACTATACAACTGTATATGCATATTTATGCCAGTATGCTTATAAATTAAACTTTCATAGTTGGAAAGAAAACCACACAGCAAAAATGACAAATCTCAATTCTCAGACTTGTTCAATTAACATTCTGTTGAACACTATTTGGGTCTGTCAAAGTTAAAAGTTTTGAGACGGGGTCTTTGTGAAGCATGGTTATTACCCATAGATTTTTCATCTGTTGGTCACCTTTGTACATTTAGACTACTTTTTGCTGATGTTTCTTTACATGTATACCTGATTACTACACAGTAATCATAGGTAAAAAAATGGCTTTTAAAACAATCTTGATTTATGTCTTTAAGATATTTTTAAATACTTGTAAATTTTCTTTTAAAAATATTTTCTTTTCTGCTGGCAGATATTGACACTCAACTGTTTCTTTATTGCTGCAGAAGTCAACCTGTTTCCATTTACTTTCATTTCTCATTCACCAGTACTATCCATATAGAGCTAGTCAGACTATGCGTAGCTTTAAGGTATGTTTCTCCAGGTTACTCAATATGAGGAGAACAAAATGAAATTCTAGAAGGAGGAGGGAAAAGAGGTTAATCAATACTGTGAAGTATTTTTCCCATAATATACTTAGCACTGTGGTCTTTCAAGTTTTATAAGCTTCTTTCATTACATAGCACACTACTATTTATAATCATTGGCAATTTGTCTGTGACATGTGTTCTCTGCAAGTTTCTGATTTAAGTTGTAGTCATTAAACTACCATGTCCAAATGCTACGACAACTGTATTTTTAATAATAATAGATTATTTTACTTTGTCAAAAGAATATTTGTGAAGAAAAATGTAAAATAATAATTACAAATAAATTGGTAGGCATAAAGAACTAAGATAAGAAATATACCTTTATTTTATTTGTTCTTGTTGTATTCAGTAGCTGTGAAGGGCATTCAGCACATGATTAAGTGACCTAAGACTGATATGTTTATTCACTAACTTCGATGATTTTAAACAGTAATGTCAAATAACCTTATTGGTGCTATCTGCACACCACTCAGCTAAGAACTGTGTAAGGATAATCAAGCACATTTCAGTTAGCTGGAACCTCTCACAATGAATGTTATATAGTTAGAATAATCATTCTGGGCAGGGTGGGGGACAAGATATTTCAGGTATAAACTGATTACTTGATTAGAAGCCTCTGGCAGAAATGTTAATCAATTGACTTATGAAATTATTCAGAGTTACATTAGGAATCTTCTGTTTTCAAAGTCTATCCAAACATCCCTGAAAGCTATTTCATTTCAAAAAAAAAAAAAAAAAAAGCCAAGCAAACAACCACAAATGAAGACTTCTGTTGCATTCTTGGCAAGAGGTGATTTTGGTCATGGGTAGTAAATGAAGACATTTATCACAACTAGTCAATCACAAACAAAGTAGTTTTGTAGATGTCATGGCTTTCACACATACCTTCAGGGAACATGTTGGATCAAGAACTGGTTGAA
>NW_008587041.1:2804-10610 GCF_000691845.1 Merops nubicus | reverse complement strand
TATATATATATATATATAATATAGGTTACTCATTTCAAAACAAGTTGAATGGGAAAAGAGAATCAGATACTTAATATACTGTAATAATTTTCCACATCCCTATGCTGGAGTTTTGTATCTTTGAAATAAAGAGTGAAGCGAGGTGTAATTTTTTTAACTATATTTCACGTTGTTTGCAAAAAAAAAAAAAAAAAAAGTGGCCATATAATAGCCAGCATTGTTTAAACTTGAAAGGAGAAGTGTCGCAACAAAAGAAGCATCTCTCATGCTTCATCACCTCTGTATGTACAGGTGACTATATTGCACCAGATAGAAATGAGTTTTACTTGAAAAATGATGACAGAAAGCTGCCCCATGTGTCTGAAAGTGGCTGTCTAGTATGTTGCTGTAGATGTGGATTAGGAGATAGATGAAAAGTTATACTAATTCTGTTGAAAACAAGTTAGTCTTTGAAAGTGTCATGCAGGTGGATAAATGGATGGATGGGATGATGAAAACATTACATATTATATGCCTGTTCCTAGGATGAAAAAAAAAATTCTAACCCAAATGTTGTGTTCCTCCTTGGAAAGTTGTTTAGTTTAAATGCACAGAGAGGCAGTATGTGTAGCAGCATTACCACACGAGTGTAGGGTGCTACAGTGAGCCGTGCCCTCAGGTTGGACTTGATGATCTTAAAGGTCCCTTCCAACCTAAAGGATTCTATGATTCTATGATTCTAGGTTAGACACTGGCTCATCCCTCTCAAAACGAGAAGAGTTCCTGCTTCCTGTTGGAGAAACGATGAGAAATGGCAGCCTGCAAACATGGAGAGAGATGGGGGATTAAGGCCACCTTGGCAAGAACTTAGACTTCTCCCCCTTCTCTGTTGGTGCTCTGGCTGACCTTTGGCTGGGATTCAAGTCAGGAAAAGCAGAAGAGGAAACATAGAATTTTATTCCCATCCAGTCCAGGCTGTGACCTTATTGTGGCCTTTCAGTATCTTAAGGGGGGCTACAAGAAAGCTGGGGAGGGACTTTTTAGGCTATCGGGTAGTAACAGGACTAGGGGGAATGGGGAAAAGCTGGAAGTGGATAGATCCAGACTGGATGTGAGGAAGGAATTCTTCCCCATGAGAGTGGTGAGACCCTGGAATGGGTTGCCCAGAGAGGTGGTTGAGGTCCCATCCCTGGGGGTCTTTAAGGCCAGGCTGGACGAGGCTCTGGGCAGCCTGATCTAGTGGGAGGTGTCCCTGCTCATGGCAGAGGGGTTGGAACTGGGTGATCCTTGTGGTCCCTTCCAACCCTGACAGATTCTGATCTGTTTTAGCAGAGGACTTAGTAGTGTTGGCTTGATGGTTGGACTTGATGATCTTAAAGGTATCTTCCAACCTAAAGGAATCTGTGATTCTGTGACTTCCTCTTTTCCACAAGGAATAGAATTGAGAGCACTGATTACCATGGGCTCTTCTGGCATCTGGGGGTGAAGAGTCTGTAGCATTAGGTTCTGACTCACCTGTGTTTAAGCACGTACATCATTAGGCACCAGGGTGAAATTATGTTAAGTATAGGATACCTTTCTTCAAGGAGGAAAGGACAAAATGAAATTAAGTACTTTCTGCAATTCACCACTTCTTGTGCAAAATATTTGTTTATACCTCTAGCATGTTTCGGGGAAGATTCAGTCATATGTAGTGTATTTTATGAAAGAAATCAAAACTTTGCATAAGGTAGGGCTTAAAACAGGAATATGATGCACATTTTTTGAAGAAAAAAAAAGAATAAAGAAGCACTGGAACAAATTATTAGAGAACAAAGACAGTAACTATCACATTACATTTTTAAACTGAGTTTGGAAGTCTAAAAATACACTTTAATTCAGACAAAACTGTGGGTTTCACAGTACTCACTATATTGACTTGCATGGCCTGTGCTATGAAGCTAAAAATGACAATGGTAGTGGTCCAACTATATGTTATAAAAGTGTAGATTTAGGAAAACCATATTCTCTAAAATTATGATACAGAAATTACACAATCTGATGGACTAATAATTTTTAAACAGCTGTTTATATTGCACAAGTTTCTGGTTTAGCCTGTGCATTTAGTTTCTTTTTAAACTGAGTAAATAAACCAATGTTCAGGGATACTCTAGGCTTATCCTTTAACTTGCTTGACTATACTCAGTTTAAACATCTCAACAGTCTTTGGTTTTTTTTTTAATATATCCCAGGCAAAATTTCTAATTTATTTTCAGGCACTGTTAAAGTATATTATTTCCAATGGTATAGTTTTTATAAGGACATAAATTACGTGTTTCCTGTTCTTTTTTGCAGTATTCTGTGAGTGCTCTATTTATCTTGCAGAATAGGTCAGCTTCTTATAGGTGCACTGTAATACATGTCATTTTAAAAGAGAATGTTTATTGCTTGTTGTTACTATGATTGCCTAGGAGAGTAATAGATTTCCATTAGAAACTGCGGTTTGCCTTTGAGCCTTTACAAAGATTTATTCCAGGATTTCTGGGATGTTTTATGGAGGGCAAATTATTAGACAGGTTTACAGCCGCATTTTATCTTTTTTTTTTTAGATAAAAAGGAAAATGGCTCTTTTTATCTAAAAGTAATTGATATAATCCACTATAAACTCTAAGCAATATGAGATATATCATAATTTCAAAACTGAAACGGAAGTTCCCAAATCACTTTTTTATTATAGAAAGATAAGGGCATTAGTTTCTCACTACTCAAAGATTAACTGCTGTGAGATGAACTGATGGTCATTATTTAATTGACATTTAATGCTGCTAACTAGATCAGGGCAGCTTTGTGACTTGTAACATCTAAAGAGGAAGCTGCTTATCAATATTTGCTGAGCAAGAGTTAATTTACACTGTAAAACAGATTGTGTCTGTGTAACAGTCATGTCTCAGATCTTCCCCACCCAGTGAAATCTCCCATTCAGAAGGTGGAACGCTTGCTGTGGAAAGTCAGATAATGCCACCGTTTGCTGTACTGTTCTATGGCTTTGAAAAAAGATTCAAGAAAAGCGAAGCTCTAAAAACCCATTACAGACCTGTGGGAACCTGGATAAAACATGTTTAAAATAGCTCTAGAACGAGATATGGATAAATGCACATTGCTTATTCCTGGTCACTTAACTGGATACAGAGTTGATAGCAGACTTCCCTTAGAACACACAGAGATATCACTGATGAAAGCTTGTTGAAAACCTTCACCTGAAAATTGCCTTGCTGAGGGGTTCCTCCCCTGAAGGGAAGGGATGATATCTTCTTTCTCTGAATCATCCCTGAGGCAGCCATAGCCCAGTGGGGCACTGGGAGCCAGTTGTTCCAGAAGGGACCTACACACGTGCTCTGAGGGTCATGGTTTTCCTTAGAGCCTGTGGTCACGCTGCACGCTTCCCTGTCACTGGTGCTATACTGAAAATACTACCCCAGGCATTTAGGCCTCATTAACACCTCACTTACCCTTCACCTCTCTCATCTAAAGCACTAATGAGACAACTGAATTGCACAGCTGATACCCAGGTGTGCAGAGCTGGGGACATTCACAGGCATTCCCATAGAACTTGAAAGGTCAAAACAGTGGACAGACAGACACACCTAATCCAGTTCTGTCTGTGCTGACTAAAGACATTAAGATGACATTTGTTCTTCTCTCACCTCTCCCGAGTCAACAGGAGACAAATCACACCTTTTACTACTGTTTTTGACAAAACTTTTTGTCAACAAAAGTTTTGATTTTAATTTTTAAAAAATCAGACAAGTTTTGTCTCAAATTTTGCTTTATAAAGGCTCAAAATGATAACAAAAGCTCTAAGCAAAAAATTTACAGAACAACCACAGTTTATTTTTTTGTTAAATAATGCTGCCTGACTAAGCAACTTTTAACTAAGAGATGCCAAATTAAAGCTGCATGTTCAAAATACTTCAAGTCCTTTTACATTCACATTATGGTACAGTGTTTTGTAAATAACATTAGGTATTTTTTTCTGCATAGGATGCCTGCCTCATTTATTCAGACTTTTGTATGCCTTAAGTTCATGAAAGTATCAGGCCTTACTTAAAGCTCACCACTCACATCCCATCTTGAACAAAAAATGATTCACTGCCCATTCAAGAGCATTGGAAGCAAACATGCAAGACACTGAAAGGATTTCCTAGCTTTGTGATAAGTTCCCACTGGAGTAAGCAATCACAATTAGATCTAATTTTAAAAATTATCTCTATTTTTATACTGATTATGTTCAAAGTTGAGAAACTGGGTTCAAATTTTAAAAAGGTATATGCATTTAGGGAACCCATTCACAAGGGTTTGCAGTGACAGGACGAGGGGTAATGGCTTTAAGCCAGAAAAAGGTAGATTTAGGTTAGACATTAGGAAGAAGTTCTTCAGTATGAGGGTGATAGATCACTGGAATAGGTTGCCCAGAGAGGTGGTGGAGGCCCCATCCCTGGAGACATTCAAGATCAGGCTGGATTAAGCTCTGAGTACCTTGATCTAGTTGGAGATGTCCCTGCTTATGGCAGGAGGGTTGGACTAGATGACCTTTGGAGGTCCCTTTCAGCCCAGACATTCTGTGATTTGCTAGTAGTATTCTCTTAAGACACAGATATTGCATTTGGACAGTTAGGTATCAAAGTCTAACACAACCCAGCCACTAGCATTTTATCAGCTCAGGTATTTCTCACCTTAGTACCGAAGCCCAAAAACTGGACACACACACACACAAAACCCCAAACAAACAAATAAAAAGGAACTGATGATATCTACATTAAAAAAAACCTAGAATATGCTTATGCAGAGATTGGCTGCTGGTGGTATGTCTTAAGTAATTTTTTCAGTGTTTGCAGATTTTGTACAGTGTTATAAGTTGAAAGCACAAGATTTTTTATTTCAGTTACAGTTGTTAATGATCAGCCTTTTTGCATAACCTTTACCTTTCATTTCGTGCATCCAATTCCTTCCTCCCACCCCATGCAGAATGCTCTCTGTCATGGCTATTTTGATCTAAATAATTTGTCAGCACTGTGTAATAATTATAAAGCAAAAGCAGGTTCGTCCAGTGGCACCCATCTGCCTCTTCCACAAAGCTGTCCTTTCTTTTTTCACTACCTTTTGCCTCATTTACTTCCAAATTTACACTTTCGGAGTATAGGAACCATTTCCATGGCCTTGCTCGTTCGATCTTGTGAATGAGGGAAGTGTTCTAAGGAAAGAAGTATAGAATCACAAAATTTTTAGATCACATAAAGATTAGATTAGAATTGTGGTATTTTCTAACTATTGAATGGATGACTTTTCAATTTTAATACTATGTAATACAATCTTAATTTACTATTAAACAAACCAACTGAGAAAGTAGAAATTCTGTCTCTCAAAACCACATCTATCTTAATTTAAATCAGAAACAAATTATTATTTGCATCAGAAATAGATTATAAACTGCTTTAGAGCCAGTTATCAACCTCTTTGCCTCTGCAAGTGAGCTTCCGAGGTGAATTATGCAGAGAATCAGGACTCAGAATCTAGTTAAATGTTATGAAATAAATCATCATATAGGTATCATCTGATCCCATTTTTATGCCTTTGAACAAATCTTCAACTTCAGATTTCAGATACCCTCTTATTTTTATTATTGTATTACTGCCTTGTAGTATTAAATTATAGTATACATTCAGTTCTTTTATATGTATATTATGGCATTCAGTTGTCTGTTATTAAGGACTGGGAAAGGTTTGAAAATGAGAATTGGATAAAGGAGGTAGAGAGAGAATCGACTCACAGATAGTGGTGTCAGATAACAGGCAGAAGAAATGAGGGTACTCCCTCTTTTGTGTTCTGGTCTCAGCACTCTGGAAAGTGCCATGAGCGCAAGGTAAACAGAACAGCAGAGATGTGATAGCGAGGGTTTCAGGAGTGGCATCACTGATGTGGTGAAGGTTAAAGTAAAAAACAAAACAAAACCCCAACAACCAACCCAGTAACTTCTGGATATGTGGTTGTCTTGCAGACATCTTAAAGGACTTCAGACTCAAAGCATTTATTAGCTCTAGCAGTCAGAATGCAGCTAAGTCAAGGTAAGGATGGTGGCAGGAGAGGAAAGCATCTTAGAATGACAACCTGGCTTCTCCATCAGTTATGGGTTGGGATTGAAGAGAGTGATGATATATCCCAGGGAGAGCACAGAAGGCAGCCAGGAAGCACTGAGAGATTATGTTGTGGGAGGGATGGTGAGGAGCTTCTCAATAGAAGAAGAAAGACTCAGAGAAGCAAAGATATGAGAAATGAAAGCACACAGACACTTATTTCTATTTTCAGCTTCTCAGAAAACCGGCCAACCAACCAACTAGTCTTTTCCATACTAGGGCTCTACGTTATAACAAGAAAAAAAAATCCCAAAAGTTTCTTTCCCCTTAACTCCTCAGCCATCCATAATTAAAAGAAAGGAATAGGAACCTCTGAATTTTATAATAAACCTGAGAAATCTATGGAGAAAGCACTCATTAGTGGTTCATAAGCCAAACTGATATGCATGACGGGAAGGGAAACCTGACTTTAAAATTTAGACACTAAAAATATGCACAATTTAATATGCTTCTGGTACTTAAAATTCCACGTGATGCATTATATATCAATGGATATACCTCTGAAGCTGTATGTTTGAGCTATTCAGTAACTTTCAGCAGAAGGTACATTTTTTAATCTATACATCACATCAAGCGAGTCTTGGCTGCAGTTTCCAAGATGCTTGCCTTAATCCTGTGTCATTTTCCAGTGCCAAACACAAATGTTCAAAGAAGATGCAAATTTTCACAGACATGTATAGCCCAGTTGCACACTGTTACCGGTGCATATATAGTCCTGCTTTCTGAACTTCTTAAACTTAGACCATCTTTCTGTTCTGAGACCGACCCTTCTTCACGGGCACAACTATTCACTCACAGAGAATGTTTTTTTGTGTCTAATAAAACCACTACATAGCATGAGGAAAAATGCCTGTGCTTATAAAGAGCAGGTTAAAAACGACACATGACAAATCTCACCTTCTCTTTACACCCCTCGGTAGGTTTATGCCCCCTCATTAGAAGATCTCCACGGTTAAGGGTGGAGAAGCGCAGGGCAGAGCTCTGCTCTGGACTGCGCTCTCCGATACGCCCGCGGCTTCTATCCTGAAACATCTAGCTTTTAAAACACGCCGTTAGCTGCCCGCTGTCCCTCCTACTACACCCCCGGCCACCGTGCCCCCATGACCCGAACTAACGTGATCTTTATCTCCTTTTCCAGTTCGAAATCCAGTGGATGGTGATTCACTGCGACCCTCTGCGACCCCAACGCGAAGGCTGCGAGGAGCTGCCGGCCCGGGTGAGCGGAGCCCTGCCACCCGGTGCCCGGGGCACCCCAAGGGACCCTCAGCTTACCCACCACCCCCCTCTTCCTGGCCCGAGATGCCAGTTTTTACCGTACCTGCCTGGAATTTGGCGCCTTTAGAAACCCAGTGGATGGTGATTCACTGCGACCCTCTGCGACCCCAACGCGAAGGCTGCGAGGAGCTGCCGGCCCGGGTGAGCGGAGCCCTGCCACCCGGTGCCCGGGGCACCCCAAGGGACCCTCAGCTTACCCACCACCCCCCTCTTCCTGGCCCGAGATGCCAGTTTTTACCGTACCTGCCTGGAATTTGGCGCCTTTAGAAACCCACCCCCGCCGAGCAGTAGCAGCCTTGTTTTAACCCTTCGGTGACTGACTCTCCCCGCCCCGGCCCTCACCCGCTACAGGGGTGCGGGCTGCTCGAAGCCGTGGCCTCAC
>NW_008587041.1:0-2383 GCF_000691845.1 Merops nubicus | reverse complement strand
CTTTCGGCAGCCTGCCCCAGCAGCCGCAGCCTGCTCCCCCCATCGCCATGGCCCGGGCTCCGCGGGGCCTCCTGCCTCTGGGGCTTTTCCTGCAGGTTATTTGCCTCTGCCTGGCTCAAGTAAGTTTATTCTGACTTTGACTCTGTTTTTCTCCTTCGCAGATAAGCCAGACAGTAATCGAGGTAAGTGCGAGGGAAGGGACCGTGCTCAGGGAGAGGGTGCCGGTGCAGAGAGACCGAGGGCTGCTTTGTCGTGCCCTGACACCGACCCGACGGAGCGTTTTCGAACCTTTTCTCCCCCGTAGTAGCTGTAGCTGGCCCCGACACAGCCCTGGCGCTTCTGCAGGGGCAAGGCGAGTTGACCACAGGACGGTGGGTGCCGTGTGTGTGTCTACATGGTGCGCGTTAGGCAGGTGCCAGGTGCCATGGCGGGGCTTGAGCTCCATCTACATCTACCGCTGGGTGGATTACTGTTGAGAAGATGGGTGTGTGGAGGAAAGGCGCCCGGACCAGCAGCGCGGTGGGGAGTGAGGGGCCAGGCAGAGGGCCCGGGCCAGCCTCCTGCTCACAGAGCACCGTTGTGGGGCCGTGGCCGGAGCGTGCTCCGAGGAGAACAGAGACACCCATTATAGGTAGGGAGACCTGTAAAGCCTTCCTCGCGGTTTCCACGGGCTGGTGGCGCCGCTGCCTCCCCCTCGGGAGCCTTGCGCTTTGAGAAGGCGCCTCTGTAGATGCCAATGTAATCCTGAGGAACCAGGGGAAACTGCTGAGCCCGGAGGTGGAGCAGGGAAAGGCTTGTTTTAAACTTTCTTTTGCTAGCACAGACTCTTAGGAAGACTGTCTCCTTTGTGTTGGCTGAATGAGTAATTAGAGTAGCTTAGTGAATTTCAGTGTTGGATTCGCAAAGAACACTTTCTATTTCTGCTGCCCCGTCGTTGCCATACAGTGGTCAGATCCTGCTGGGTCAGGATATTGAGCCCCTCTGCCTTGCCCTGGCATGGGGGGTTTAACACATCATCCCAGTTCTGCCCACAAGAGGAACATAGGTGGTCGTCACAGCAATAGCTGAGATGGGAAATAGGGCCTCTGAGTCCTGACGTGAATGGAGTGAGGACACAGCTTCTCATCATCACCGTGACCCTCTGACTAACCCATAGAAGACTCATCTCATTGTGCCAGTTCCCCAAGACTGTCTCTTGCAGATTTGCCAGGCTCTAATTGCTCCTTTTTCACACTTTGACAGAGAGGTCTCCCTGGTCCACCAGGCCCCCCGGGTCCGCCAGGCCCCCCAGGAGTTCCCGGTATCGATGGCATTGATGTAAGTGTTTTATGTGCCCTGCCTAGGAAATAGGAAATGCCTTGAGTTATATCTGCATTGCCATTACTGCCAGTGTTTGACCTCGAGGAGTTTGAATTTGGTTGCAGATACAGGTAGGAATTGAGTTGCAGGCTGGGGTGAGGGGACAGGGTGGCCTTTCGGATTACCTCTGATATGGAAACTACAGGATTATTTGTTTTATGTAATCAGTATCATATGCTGTGATTATTTGCCATGAATGTGGTGTAGGGGTATAATTCTAATCTCAAAAGGGATTATGTAGTATCACTTATACTAAAGCATGATAAGGATTTGTGGCATTATTTCTGATAGGAGCTGCTATGTATTTTGCCCCAATTCCTGTCAGAAGTTTAAATGATAATTTCTGTTACTCTATAATAGAAATCCTGTGGATTTAATATTAATTTAGTACAATAAGAATAATTTTTGGTATTATTCCTGAAAATCTGTAATTTAGTGTTTTTCATGAGGGACCATAAAAAGTCACTGTAGCTCTAATACCTTCCTTTTCCTATCTTGTCAGGGGGAGAGAGGTCCAAATGGCCCCCCTGGTCCACCAGTAAGTGATTCCAGCTACTTGGCATTTGCTCCTGAAAGAGAAGAGGGTTTGAGTTTTATTTCTACTTCCCTCCCTGAAACATGCTTAACTGTCCATTTAAATCCTGAAGGGTCCAGATGGGGATGCAGGCAAACCAGGATCCCCTGGCCTGCCTGGAGAACCAGGAGCTGATGTGAGTATACTTGATTTTGTGGAACTTATTTTTGAGAATTTTTGGATTTTTGTTTATTTATTTTATTTTTTAAAGAAAAATGCTTGGGTTTAATCTATTTCTGTAGAAGTGTGACCTCCTTTTGAGGTCTGTGGCTGCCCAACAGCTGCCAGTGCGTGCCAGAGGTGTGTGCAGGGGAGGGGAGCTTTCCTCCACGCTGAAAGATGCTCTCTTGGAGGCGCACAGCCAGGCTGAGGGCGGCCGGGGCAGCAGCTGAGGAACAGCAGAAGGTCTGTGGGGTGGGCAGCAGCGCTGCGGGGAGGAGGCCACCGAGT